>NC_034187.2:44855791-45048291 GCF_002021735.2 Oncorhynchus kisutch | reverse complement strand
GGCCACAGAGCGGTGCACAGAAGACGGACCTAGCCCATGGGGAAGGGAGGAGGAGGAAGGGGGAGGGGTGGTGGACCCCCACCCCGCCACACTAGGTAGCACAGAGCAACACTTTAAGGGGCATTGCACTAATAAATGGCGCTGACTAGGGAAACATTCCTGCTATTTTCAGTGCCAGTCTGCACGTTCAAACTAAAACAATGTAACTAATAATGGCGTGAAAAATGCCCCTTAGATATGAATTTGGAGGGCAGATATTATTAAATATTAAAGCATTAGACCTCTCACTAAAGGCGTCAGTCAAAAGTTATACTTAAATCCGAACTGGATTTAACTAAAAATGACATGGAAAGCACACATTTGTAAATCCCAAAGTCTAAAAGTAATAAAAGGAAAGGTAGGTACAAATTATTTGTGACATTGTGGTTACAATAAAGAATGTAAACAAGATATAAACGAGATGCTGTGTTTTTATTTACAGTAGTGATGGACAGCTGGTGGCACATTGAAAATAGGTTTTCAAACAGTTGTAGCCCGATTAGCAGGACAATAGACTCTTATAGCCCGGCTACTGTAGGTGTGACCATCTCCCTACTTGCAATGTACTCGATGCTTAATTAAGTACTCTAAGTGTTACAAAAAAATGCAACATTTCTAACTCAAAACAGCAGTATAGTATCTCTTCATCAACATCTTTATGCTTTCGTTAATAAAATAACTAGAAAAATACATAAAAAATGCAGATGCTACCCGTTCCAGGGACCGTAACCACGAGAGGACTTGAAAATGAGCTGAGAGGAGCTGAGAGGATCACCAAAACCAAAGCTATTTTAGTTTCAGTGCATTTTCTTTAAAAAACATGTATATAGCCTATCAATGTGTAGGCATACTGTGTAATAAAATCGATAATTAGCAAAAATGTCTAAAAAAACTGTTTTTGCTTTGACATTATGGGGTATTGTGTGTAGATTCATGAGTGGAAAAAAAAACATTTTAAATCAATTTTAGAATAAGGCTGTAACGTAACAAAATGCGGAAAAAGTCAAGTGGTCCAAATACTTTCAGAAGGCACCTTATGAAAGAGTCGCAGGAGTCCAATGAAAGCCATCATACCTGCGAGATTTAAGTGCCAAGTAGATTTTGTAGTAAATAATGTAGTGTCATATTGAAGTCACTTTTATTGTAAATAAGAATATAATATGTTTCTGAACACTTCTACATTCATGTGAATGCTACCAAGGATAATCCTGAATGAAGAGTGAGAAAGTTAATAACTGAAAAATATCATACCCCTAAAACATGCTAACCTCTCACCATTACAATAACAGGGCAAGTTAGCATTTTTGGCGGGGTATGATATTCATGCCTCTGTAACGGTCTCACTCATCATTATTCACGACTCATTCAGGATTAACTAAATATTTAAGCAAATAGCTTCCCGGACTATCTGCATTTATAATCTTTGCACTAACTCTTTTGACACATCACATACACTGCTGCTGCTGTTTATTATCTATCCTGTTGCCTAGTTACTTTACACTGACCTATATGTACATACAGTATCTAACTCAATTACCTCGTACCCCTGCACATCAACTCATTACTAGTATCCCGTGTATATAGCAAATTTATCTTTTCTCATTGTGTATTTATTTTAATGCCCCACAAGGGCATGCATTTTAAGCCCTACACATGCCCGCTATGTTCAGGCCCTACCCTACCCAGGCCCATTTGCTTCTGCCAAATTTAAGGCCGGCTGGCCGGCCCTGCCCGAAACCCAAAATCGTAAATAACTTCCTCCATTAGTAAATCCATGAGCTGTTCTGCTCGGTCTGTCACTCAATCCCTGCGTGCAGCTCGCTCTGCATGCGCTCAGCTCACGGTGGCTCTGAGTCATTGAGTATCTATAGCAACGGCTCCGCTTTGGCTGCCCTTCTCAATGAAGACACATGACAAAACTCAAGGAAAACTATTATTTTCAGTTAAACAATCTCTCCGGTTTTATATTTGACAAAGTTGAAGCACTTCTAATACCATGTTATGATCTTAGATCTGACTGTACTGCGCAGCCATAACCCTATGTATAATGTCGGGGCCCTTCGGGCTCGGTTCGGATCACGGATCTCAAATTTATTCCTTGTGTTATTATTTTTATATTTTTCTCTCTGCAGTGTTGGGAAGGACCCGTAAGTAAGCATTTCATTGTTAGTCTACAACTGTTGTTTACGAAGCATGTGACAAATAACAGTTGATTTGACTGTACACTCTTCAGTCTGCATGGTCAATGCAGCAGATAAAACAATATGTTGATGAAAACAATGCTGCTTTCCACTTTGCTTCTAAATATAAATCCACAAGAGTTCTATAATGACACTATTAGATTGTGTATCTTAATGTCTGCAAACAGCTAGTTTGACTTTTCTTAGCAAGTTGTGGCTAAAATAAATTGTGTTAGGAGCTAATACTAGTCGCTTGTTAGCTGGCTAGCTAATACAGCCGGGAAACCAGTGCTGGTGTAGGCCTAAATCAGAATGTTGGTTGTGTAACAGTACATTCTAAATCAGAGATAAATAGGTGAAACATGAATATGTTAGCTACATTAAGAGAAAAACATTTAATGTACCCAAAGATTATAGGGTCCCACTCCCCAGGGAAACACAGACCAACACTGGTTCCTACCGTTACAATAATTCCTCCATAGAGGTCCTATTAGTGTGCTAATTCTATGAACACCTCTCTGGCCGTTTCATTCATTGTCATGTCAAATAACTATGTATTCAAAGTACCCACTATTACGTTATATCTATCAAATTAGAATAATCAGTCTATTTCCATGATTCCAACAGTTGTCACCAAAGTGTTTTGATCTAAAATCACAAGTCAAAACGCAATTGTAAAATTTGGTTAAAAGTAAGGCCTAGATTTTTGTCCGTATCGTGGAGCCCTAAACGGAGTGTGGAAATGAGCTCAAATGAGATCAACTTTTGGTTGAAGTTTGATTGAACCTGTATAAAGCAATCAGAATGGAGAAAGCCCCATTGAAATCACTTAGAATGTATGTGTTGCCACCCTAAGGTCATGCACTACTCATAAAGCACATTTAGAAATTGTATTATAAAACAATATAAAACACCATCAAAAATTGGGGAAAAATATTGATATTTTGGCCATATTGCCCAGCCATAGATCAGCACCCGTACTCTGAGACGCTTTATCCATACCTCCCACTGGACCAACACGGGTATCCTGTCCTGACTCGGTCTCCATGCTTTGAACTCCAACTTCCTCTTATTCAGCAGCGGGTGTTAAACAATAGCCAAAACTCCTTCCCATCAACCGTCCCTGCTCGCAACAATAGCAGGCCGTGATGAAACCATTTCTATAAACTTTTGTCAGTGAGCCAATAATAAACTCTCCAATAAATGCCTGGGACTCGTTATTCCGCAAAGCAGGAAGGAAGGGAACAACGGTTGGTACACTATGCCACGGTCACTGCGACTCTTTTTATGGGCCATCTGGGGACCATTGTTACCAAGTTTACTGGGAACAAGATGTACCTAGCTAGACTACTGAGGGAAGAGCCCCCTTTGCCTAGCATTCAAGACTGTTGGGAGGTTGAAGCAATGTTCACAACATTGCGAATGTTCACAAAACTGCGAATGTTCACAACATTGCGAATGTTCAGATTGAGAAAATGCAAAGTAGAACCAGTGGGATTCAGCCAAATTAAGAACAATTACTTATTGTACAAGACCAAACATCTCAGAGGACTATTAATCCTAACTAGCGTAATCCTAACTTAACTTCGGTTCACCAAAACATTTAGTAATGCCAATGAAGGTCTATAACAGCTATAAGAAATCATGCCCTTGTTTGACAGCAAATTAAGGCACGTAACAGCTGAGATTTATCAAATCATCCCAACATACAATTAGAAAGGAAGAATGATCGGGGTGAATTTATATACGTAAGCGCACGCATGCACACACACAATGCTCACAAGTGGGTGTAATAGAAGCTAGATTCCTAGTTGCTTTTCACTTGTTTAGTCGGCATACAGTAGGTAACCTTCAAACCCATAGCAACGTCTCATAAGATGTATCGAGCTGTCATTAAAATGTATTTGTTATAAATAACAGGAACATGTCAAAATTCCAGTACTGTTTTTAAAGTAAAGGAGAACTTGTCAGTCCTTAGCAGTTTGCAAGTGGTAATGCAAACAAGCAAGCACTCAGAAAGAAGAGTAGCAGGCACTCTGCTATCTCTCCCTAAACTAAAAAAACATACGGTTGTTGTCAGCTGACAAAACAACTAGTGTTTATACCAGCCTTAAAGAAGAAAAACTCTGTTTCAACAGGTTTTTTGGGGGGGGGGGTTATTATATGTCTACCTCTGACAGATTTTTACGTCTCTAACGATGCTGGAAAGCCATGGATTTGTCCTTCGACAAATTGTGGGGTTTACCAAAAAGAAAAGTCCCCACATACATCTTGCTAGGAATGTGTATCCTGTATGTGGGTAACTCTCAATGCAGAGTCGGTCAGGGTGGAGTGAGTAGGCTATCAGCTTTTCTCATATCAAGAATGGCTCAAATGACTTATGCTGTCATTTTTTTCTACAGGCTTCGGGGCCTGTGATTCGAGCTAGGCTGAGAGAAGCCTGCTGTCTCTGTACCAATCAGCTGTGGTGTCTGAAAGGACAGACAGGGACATGCTGGCAAGAGAGAGGGGACACTCACAGTCGCAGACACACACACTGCTGCCCACAAACTTTCACTGCTGCCCGCACACATGCGCGCACAAAAGCATGGACCAGGGATTTTTCTGCCATTAAAATACTTGCATTTTAAGCATTTTTTTCAGGCCACCCAAGTCCAAACAGTGTAAAAACATAAATAAAAAAATACAAAAAATTCAATACATTTTCGGGATGGAAAAACGCTTTCAGTGTAAACTTAAAACAACTAAAACCAGATATAAAGCACACTACATGACCAAATGTATGTGGACACCTGAATATCTCATTCCAAAATCATTGGCACTAATATGGAGTTAGTCCCCTCTTTGCTGCTATAACAGCCTCCACTCTTCTGGGAAGGCTTTCCACTAGATGTTGGAACATTGCTACTGGGACTTGCTTCTATTCAGCCACAAGAGCATTAGTGAGGTAGGGCACTGATGTTGGACGATTAGGCCTGGCTCGCAGTCGGCATTCCAAATCATCCCAAAGGTGTTCGATGGGGTTGAGGTCAGGGATCCGTGCAGGCCAGTCAAGTTCTTCCACACAGATCTCGACAAACCATTTCTGTATGGACCTCGCTTTGTGCACGGGGGCATTGTCATGGGGGCATTGTCATGCTGAAACAGGAAAGGACCTTCCAAAACCTGTTGCCACAAAGTTGGAAGCACAGAATTGTCTAGAATGTCATTGGATGCTGTATCATTAAGATTACCCTTCAATGGAACTAAGGGGTCTGATCCATGAAAAACAGTCCCAGACCATTATTCCGCCTGCACCAAACTTTATAGTTGGCACTATGCATTCGGGCAGGTAGCATTCTCCTGGCATCCGCCAAACCCAAATTCGTCTGTCGGACTGCCAGATGGTGAAGCATGATTCATCACTCCAGAGAGCGCATTTCCACTGCTCCAGAGTCCAATGGCGGTGAGCTTCACACCACTCAAGTCGACGCTTGGCATTGCGCATGGTGATCTTAGGCATGTGTGCTTGTGTGCGGCTGCTCGGCCATGGAAACCATAAAGCTCCCAACGAACAGTTATTGTGCTGACGTTGCTTCTAGAGGCAGTTTGGAACTCGTAGTGATTGTTGCAACCGAGGACAGAGATTTTTAGAAAGCTACGCGCTTCAGCACTCGGTGGTCGCATTATGTGAGCTTGTGTGGCCCACCACGCAGCTGAGCCGGTGTTGCTCCTAGACGTTTCTACATCACAATAACAGCACTTACAGTTGACCAGGGCAGCTCTAGCAGGACAGAAATGTGATGAACTGACTTGTTGGAAAAGTGCCATCATATGACAGTGCCATGCTGAAAGTCACTGAGCTTTTCAGTAAGGCTATTCTACTGCCAATGTTTGTCTATGGAGATTGCATGGCTGTGTGCTCAATTTTATACACCTGTAAGCAACGGGTATGGCTGAAATAGCCAAATCCAGTAATTTGAAGGTGTGTCCACATACTTTTGTATCTATAAACAATATTATAATATAATCTTTGAGAATGAACAATCACCAAAATAAAAGCTAGACAGTCAGAGAATTTAAAACTCCAAAAACAATGCAATTAAGCAGTAATGATTTTGTTATTATGTTTGAGCAAAACAACACAGCATTAGCCATGGCAAAATGCATCGAATTGCAGGAAATTAGATAAAAAATAAAAAAAAGTATCTCAGCTCCATGGCAATGTGTAGAATTGCAGGAAATTGCGTAAAAAATGTCTACACCGCCAAGATGAGAGCCTCCCCCAAAAAATCTAAATGCAGCCGTCCCAACCGCGCCCACGACCATGCCTACCACCTAAGGCCCCTTTTGATCCAGAATAAATCCTGAGCACACACACACACACGCACACACGCAGTGGTCGAAAAGCACTGGGGAACTCCCGTCCCAAGGGGTTGTTTTAGTAAAGGTCTCGGCAGGTCTCAACCTGACTAATGACTAATTACAGACACAAAGAGGGACAGAGGGGCATACGAGTGGAGGGAAGAGGGAGATTAGGGAGTATGGATAAGTGCAGACGTGGCACAAGTACATTTTTGTAATCCACTTAACCAAATGTAATGTCTACCGACACCAAGCATTAAAAAAAAACCTTAAGCGGCCTGCCAGGACTGGTTCCAAACCGCTCATTTTACAGAAAGATGAGAAGAGCATAGAACTTACAAACATATGCCACAAAATATTGTTTGTTTCAGTAAAGTTTAAATGTGGGTTACCATTTAAACTTTGATAAAAACAATGCTGGCTATCATTTCAAATTAAAATTTCTACTGAACCTACAAAATCACAGACAAAAAAATAGTTATCTAAATTTGAACCAGCATGCAGTCTAGTACACTAATACATAGTCTGCCACATGACCAAATGAGTCCTCTCCCTCCCTTCCTGTCAGTTTCATCGCTTCCCTCCGTCTTCCCAGCAGCTCCCTAGCGGTCATTCCGCAAATTATTCCTGTCATCGGGCTTGGGTGTGTGCATACAGCCACAGCACTCTCCATTGTACTACGTCAGTCCCTCCCCTCTCAAGCCAAGCCCCTCTACAACAATTAAGGGGCGTGGGACCAGCTAGCAGGAGTGTGGCCCATAGACCTCTTCTATTGGATGAGTAGACCCACAGTGGACTGGTGGGAAATTAAGGGGAAACAATGAGAACAGGGGGGCTGCCAAGTTCAACGAGGGAACTTTATAGACTTGGATGGGGGCTAATTATGGTATTTTGAAAGGGTAGTAGCGAGCTACTAACCTCAATTAGGAAGCCAAGTTGGGCCACAAGGCATCCATTTGGGCTGTTTATAACACTGTTGAGCTATGTAGACCACATTGAAAGTGAAGTGCTGTTAACACTATTCAGCATTTCTACTTTCAATGCAACCTAAGCGAATCACATTTGGTCTGAAGTCTTCCAAATTTTTATTTTATTTTACTAGGCAAGTCAGTTAAGAACAAATTCTTATTTTCAATGACGGCCTAGGAACATTGGGTTAACTGCCTGTTCAGGGGCAGAACGACAGATGTTGTACCTTGTCAGCTCGGGGATTTGAACTTGCAACCTTTCGGTTACTAGTCCAATGCTCTAACCACTAGGCTACCCTGCCGCCCCCCCAAAAAAAGCCTACCCACTCAATAAAATAAAGGCAGCAAGGTGACAAGACCGTAGTCTCAATCCACCCGCCCACAAAGGAAAGACCCACTGGTCTAGACTCAAGACCAGCACAGCTTAATTTAGGGCCTACTCATCAATCACATTTGCCTCATTGCTTTATCCGTCTCGGAGTGTTTCCCATGGTCGTAATTACATCACGTATTCCAGCCTATTCCAACCACTATCTCAGCACGCTCACCGCAAATAACCGCTCTTTGTTCAGCAGGCACATAACCACCAATTAAAAACAAAGATTGAGTCGTTAGGTTATGCCGAAACAAATGTGTCAGTCTCGTAAAGGGATGAAACAGCGACTCTCTTTCCTTCAATAAACCCATTAGTCTTTCCTTCATGTGGTACAGTGTATTCGGAAAGTATTCAGACCCCTTGACTTTTTACATATTTTGTTACGTTACAGCCTTATTCTAAAATGGATTAAATAAATAAAAAACTCAATCTACACACAATACCCCACAATGAAGTGAAAACAAGTTTTCAGAAAACAATTATTCAGACCCTTTGCTATGAGACCTGAAATTGAGCTCAGATGCATCCTGCTTCCATTGCTCATCCTTGAGATTTTTCTACAACTTGACATGATTTTGAAGCACACACCTGTCTATATAAAGTCTCACAGTTGACAGTCCATGTCAAAGCAAAAACCAAGCCATGAGGTCGAAGGAATTGTCCGTAGAGCTCCGAAACAGGATTGTGTCGATAGAAATTAATGGTAAATAATGTAGTGTCATATTGAAGTCAGTTAAGAACAAATTCCTATTTACAATGACGGCCTACCCCGCCGTCCCCTAACCTGGACAACGCTGGGCCAATTGTGCGTCGCCCTATGGGACTCCCGATCATGGCCGGTTGATATACGCCTCTAGCACTGAGAAGCAGAGCCTTAGACCGCTGCGTCACTTCTTTCACCTGTGTAACGTTGTCTTCCTACTGCTTATTCTGGGGTTCTGAATGATTGCAGTGGCAAATATGCTGTTCACAATTGACAGCAGCAACACAGACCTGTTAAATTGACAAGAAGGGTATTGATATAGCTGCGTTTAGGCATGGCTTCCTTGTTTGGAGTCTTAAGTGTGTTACTCATTCTGCTGGAGTTGACCTAGTATTTTATATTA
This sequence comes from Oncorhynchus kisutch, assembly GCF_002021735.2. NCBI lineage: Eukaryota > Metazoa > Chordata > Actinopteri > Salmoniformes > Salmonidae > Oncorhynchus > Oncorhynchus kisutch. Next base: position 45,039,278 of record NC_034187.2, on the reverse strand, counting down.
CAGTTGTTTTTCCCATTTGTAACTCACCCACCAAAAATCACAATATGCGGTTTACATTGTGTTAACTGTGCTGGTCTAATTCCTATAATGAAAAAGCAGAAGAAACTGTGCGCTCTCAGTTAGTAATAAGGTCCCAGGTTTGTGCCATTGAAGAATAAATAATTGTATCTTTACTTCAAGTAAGATGTTTATATGTTATGTATAAAAGGCATATGGATGCACTGTTCACTATTTGGATTTCTTTAAAACAATGTAATTTTTGGAGTTCATTTATGATTATGGATACATTCTGCATTTCGTTTTTTGTATTTTGCAGCAGCTTTGGCATAAATTTTTAAAACACTACAATACATTCACAGATTTCACAACACACTGTGTGCCCTCAGGCCCCTACTCCAACTCCAAGACCTCTTGCGGCATGTCTTTTCGGGTATGCATGGTTGTCCAAGCTGTGTGCTAGTAGTTTTGACACACAGCTCGGTGCATTCAACATGTCAATACCGCTCATAAAAAAAGTAGTGATGAAGTCAATCTCTCCTCCACTTTCAGCCAGGAGAGATTGACATGCATATTATTAATATTAGCTCTCTGTGTACATCCAAGGGCCAGCCATGCTGCCCTGTTCTGAGCCAATTGCAATTTTCCTAAGTCATTTTTTGTGGCACCTGACCACACGACTGAACAGTCAACAAGGTGCGACAAAACTAGGGCCTGTAGGACCTGCCTTGTTGATAGCTTTATAATAGACAGACATCTCCCCATCTTAGCTATTACTGCATCAGTATGTTTGACACATGACAGTTTACAATCTACGGTTACTCCAAGCAGTTTAGTCATCTCAACTTGCTCAATATCCACATTAGTTATTACAAGATTTAGTTGAGGTTTAGGGTTTAGTGAGTTTTTTTGTTCCAAATACAATGCCTTTTGTTTTAGAAATATGTAGGGCTAACTTATTTCTTGCCACCCACTCTGCTCTTTGTTGAGTGATGCAGTAATTTCAGTCGCTGTAGTAGCTGATGTGTATAGTGTTGAGCCATCTGCATAAATAGACACTCTGGCTTTACTCAAAGTCAGTGGCATGTCGTTAGTAAAAATTGAAAAAAACAAGGGGCCTAAACAGCTACCCTGGGGAATTCCTGATTCTAACTGGATTATAATATTTCAGAGGCTTCCATTATAGAACACCCTCTGTGTTCTGTTAGACAAGTAACTCTTTATCCACATTATAGCAGGGGGTACAAAGCCATAACACATATGTTTTTTCCAGCAGCAGACTATGATCGATAATGTCAAAAGCTTCACTGAAGTCCCACAATCAAAGCCAGTTTATCTGGCTTTGAATCTGCATCAGAACACGTCAACAAGTTAGTTCTGAATTGCTTTAATACAGCATTGCATTCTAACACAATGAATTGAAATGGATTTCACCTTGTTCATGTAGTTGGCAGACATTTTAAGGAACTAAATATAGACCTCCACCAGCTGAAGGAGAAGAGGATCTGGTAAAATAAGGTCATGTTGCTAATATCCTCTAGGTAGGTAGCTAGCTAGCTAGCGTCTTTGCAAAAATTACTAGTATTCATGGTATATTGTAAATATCTGACTGCTACAAGGATAGTATTCTGTAAACACCAACTGCATAAATAAGCAAACAAATATCAGTTAAAATATGGAATATATAAATTAAAATATTCAACATATCTTTCATTTTGGCTAGTAGCTGACAGCAAAGGTGTCAGCTAGAGATGACATGCCATAGATTGTATGGATATGTAGTCTTGCATGAGGTCTACTTTGATGCTAATTGGTATTTTCGAATCTGAGAGTAAATATAACTGAATATATTGATAAAAGTCCCCTTGTCCCTGAGATGAATATCAAAACGTCACGCCAGGGAAAGCCTACATGAAACACCTTGTTTGAAGTGTAATTTTCCCTATGGGAAACATGAATGGTGAACAAACCATTGGAACCATTTCTGTGTTTGACCACTAGGTTTTATGTGTATTTTGTGGCAAGGGCTTGGAGTCTGTGTTCGAGTGGGAAGGTGCACAGTGTACACAGCACAGAAGGAGCGAAGGAGACAAACGTTCATAAAAACAAGAAAAAAAAATGTGAACCTTGCGATACAAGCGTTTGGAACATCAAGTTAAAACATAAATTCAATATAATCTCCCAGCCCTACTTTAAGTACATGTTTTTATTGACGGTTTGCGGGCAAAAGGTATGCTACATGTTGGGATGTTGATTAAATGGAAAATCTCTGCGTCCTGTTGTAGACATGTTTGTTACATAAATAGGTTGTTTGGTCAAGAGAGTGAGGAGTGATTAATGGTTAAATTCAGTAGCAAGTGTTTGGGTGTGTACTTAGATGAACTGTGCAGCCTACACTTGCTGCACTCTCCTGTCTCTAAGCTTCCTGTCCTGAGCGCATGCACCAAGAAACCTGTTTGTCCAAAATCTCCATCTGAGATCTAAAGATGAATGCAACATTTGAACAGTGAGCCAAACCACACTATGTGTGTACACTCACCACTGTGAGGCTATGTTCTTCCAAGTAACGTGAACGGTGTGCACCACCTGAACTCATTAGGATCATCACCAAACTACGTTATAGCTTTGAAGCAGACTAGAAGCCGTCAGGTGAAAATGAGTCTCTGAATATCCATGTTAAACATACTCCTCCCTCCCTCCCTCCACTCTACAAATAGGATAATAGTGCAAAATGGCAAATTAGCTCCTTTTTCCAAGGGTTAGTCAAAATGTGGTTTATGCAGCTGCTGCAAGTTCTTCTTCCTATGAGGAAATAAGTTACTCAGTCACCTGGTTCAGTGGTTTACATTTGTCTCTTTCCAAACTCCCACCCTAAAGTTTCCAGTTCACAAACTGATTCATAACGATTACTGGCGAAGAGGTCTGCTTACTAGTCAATGGTGGGAAATGAACTGAAGCATTGAGAAAACAGGGTTTTATGGAGTAAGAGAGCAGGAGGGCGAGACTTACTAAAGATGGAGAAAGAGGGGGAGCAAGTAGGAGGGGGAAAAAACATCCCGGGCATAGAAAAATTAAGGATTAAGAAAACATGGCAAGAAAGACAGAGAGAATAAAGACAGAGGGGCTGCCAAACACTGGCGCGACAGAGGTGCTTCCCCTTATGTGTGCAGCTGTTTTAACGAGACAGTGAGCAATACCTCCCCCCTTGTCTCCGAGACTCTGACAGTCTGGGGAATTTAACTTCTCTCTGTTAGGTGGCTTTAAAAATAGCCCTGTGGACAACTTTAAGACCCTGTAGTAATAGCAACAATAACAACCGCCTCTTGCCAAGCCTCTCAGCGCTTCGTCTGGCATCCGTTTCCAGCAGGGAGTTTTCCACAGGGACAACATATTAGACCTATTAACAAGTGAGCGCCGGACCCCATGTATAATTCCTGGTTGCCATTCAACTCTTCCCTTTACTATCTTCTTATTACTTTACCATAAATCAGTTGTGTGTGTGCTGGTGGATTCGAGGTTATACGTTTGTTCCTAGACTGTGTTGGGGAGTTGACGCCCATGTGAAATGCCCTGTCTTCCAACTACCCTGAACTTAACTCACAGACACCTGCTAAGCCTGTTGGGGAGACAATATATGCAACAAAATGGCAGGTTGGCTTGCTGAGGTCATCCCTATGTTGGACACTGTTGTTTTGTTTGTTTTAATTTTTTTTCTGGTCCAGACTAGCAACCTGCAATAGAACGTTCCCAAAGATTGCTGCAGTGTTTCTGCTGCAGGATTTTTTAGCAGTGGTTGCTGTGTCACGGCAAAAATCATTGCTGCCACGCCCCCAAAAAATATAACATGTAAAAAAATATATAACATTGAAAAAATATAACATTTTTGCAATCGCGGGGAAAACTGCAGGTTGAAGAGTCTTTGTTAAAAAAAAGGAGATCCCAGCTTTCCATTCCTACTCTATTTAGTTCTCAACTCCTAAAAATGCACAAAATGCACCATTTAAAACACTGAGTTTTAAGCAGTGCATGGTTAAGCACCTTACCACTCTGTAATTTGCAGTGAGGGCATAGGGGAGAGTGGGGCTACATGTCAACTGTAGGTTAACTAGAGAAAAAACATCACCCTACCTCAAAATCCTTTTTTGGGAGTGACTTAAATTGTGATGAGACAGATTACATTTTTTGTTGCGCAAGAGTAGTGGGAACCAGGGAAAGTGTTTGGGGAAACATTGTGACATGAAGTGGTTTCTGTGAGAATTACAGGCAGGGGTGTTTTACACCAGGTGGTGGTATACCCCAAGTCAAGCTAAGTTTTATGGGACATAAAATTCATCAATAGATTGCTAACTAGTTTTAAAAATCACATTTTGCAAATGTATATGTAAATAAGGTATCTTTTTTTTTTTTTGAAGTATTCAGATATTTTTCTATGAGACTCGAAATTGAGCTCAGGTGCATCCCATTTCCATTGATCATCCTTGAGATGTTTCTACAACTGTGGTAAATTCAATTGATTGGACACCTGTCTATATAAGCTCCCCGAGCTGACAATGCACGTCAGAGCATTGAAGATCCCCCAAGAACACAGTGTCCTCCATCATTCTTAAATGGAAGAAGTTTGGAACCACCAAGACTCTTCCCAGAGCTGGCCGCCCAGCCAAACTGAGCAATCGGGGGAGAAGGGCCTTGGTCAGGGAATTGACCAAGCCGATGATCACTCTGACAGAGCTCTAGAGTTCCTCTGTGGAGATGGGAGAACCTTCCAGAAGGACAACCATCTCTGCAGCACTCCACGAATCAGGATGCTTTTCAGTGGCAGGGACTAGCAGACTAGTCAGGATCGAGCAAAGTACCGAGAGATCCTTGATGAAAACCTGCTCCAGAGCGCTCAAGACCGCGAAGGTTCACATTCTAAGAGGACAATGACCCTAAGCCCATGGACAAGACAACTCAGGAGTGGCTTCAGGACAAGTCTCTGAATGTCCTTGAGTGGCCCAGCCAGAGGCCGGACTTGAACCCGATCGAACATCTCTGGAGAGACCTGAAAAAAGCTGTGCAGCAACGCTCCCCATCCAACCTGACAGAGCTTGAGAGGATCTGCAGAGAAAAATGGGAGAAACTCCCCAAATACAAGTGTGCCAAGCTTGTAGCGTCATACCCAAAAAGACTCGATGCTGTAAAGGTGCTTCAACAAAGTACTGAGTAAAGGGTCTGAATACTTATGTTAATGTATATTTCAGTTTTTTATTTTTTACTAAATTAGCAAAAATTACAAAAAAAACTTCAGTTTTTGCTTTGTCATCATGGGATATTGTGTGTAGACCGATGAGGGGGAAAAACGATTTCATCAATTTTAGAATAAGGCTGTAACGTAACACAATGTGGTCTGAATACTTTCCGAAGGCAATGTACCTGGTCCAATATGTAAAAATAATTTTAACAATGTGTTACCGGGCTTATTTCTGTAGGTGGAAATTATATTTTAGAAGGTGCCCCCCCCTTACACATTTTTCAAGAAAGAAACACTTGATTGCTGTATGTCTTGAGTATTATAATAAGTACGTGTCTAAATATCTTAGTGTTCAATCTAAGCTAATTATTTAGCTAATGTATAAGGAAACTATTTTTAGGCAGTCTGAACCACACTCTTGTCGCAATCGACAGTTTTCTAAAGAAGGAAGGAGGACATGCAGGCCAGCACATACAGAAGAAGTGATTACGCAACGCACCAACGCCTTTTCAACAGAACATTGGAGGTCGTGGGGTCAATATGGCTGCTTACTCATCCTCACATATCAATAACGGTACTTGAGTTCCAGATAAAAGTGCGTCAAAACAACAGAATGGTCCAAACATTTGGACCATAAACCAGAGCAGCAGAGTCATCTGCCTTCTATTGCTCACCACATTGAACCTGTCTGAGCAGCAACTTGGTGAGTCATTCACATTTGGCCAGGGTGTTGAATTGGCTCAGCTGTCGGGAATTGTGGGAAATGAATGAGGTGGGGAATTGTACTCACTGGGAGTTCGGAGGGTTCTGGCAGGAATTCTGCATCCTCTCCAAATATGAAATCTGGAGGTAGTTCTGGATCCCGTGCGTTGAAGATGATATCCCCTGAGAAAGACCAGAATGATCACTTGTCCGCTTTGTCACACAACACGTAAAGAAAGATTTCTAGAATTGAATTCAGCCCACCATGCAATGTTTACTACTCAAGCAGCGAGCGCACAGAAACATATTTTTCTGAAAAGAGGTAGATTCTACAGAGATGGGGAGAATGTGCTTACTACAATGGTTAAACTGAATTAAGACCTTAGGTGAACAAAATGACTTTGATTCTAGCTGAAGAGATTGATGAGCACTTGCATCAACATGAGCGCTTAGCTGTTTCACACTCAACTCTGCAATGTAACTTGAGATTAAATGGACCTGCACTGTTATCAAATAATGAGAACAGGTGAATACTGGTGGCTACACTTTTCCAAAAACATGGTGCATGAACAACAAAAACACATACCACTGACAGCCCAACAGCCTAGTTCCTATTTCCAGTAACACTCAAACATTTACAAGGCCTGAAAAATAAAACCAGACAATCACGTTGTTCTGGTTAAATGCTTGGAATTTTACTATTTGCAATAAATTAACTGAGTAGGGGGATTGAAAAGGCTACTCTAGAACTCGGTCAATATAGGGTCACTCCATTTGTATTCAATAGCTTTTTGACTGCACACTTTTTGATTGGAACAAAACGTTCTATACATATTTGCCAATGGTAGAAGTGGTCGAAAAGTAATTTATTGGACCTGAATGCCAAAACATTTAGGAGAAAGGTGTGCTCAAAGTTGACCGATTTTGAAAACCCCACCCTACCATGAGACATCCATGTCTTCATCACTGGAAAAGATAAATGGTTGAGTTTGATATAATTGAAAAGCTTAAAAACGGGGTTGTCAAAGTAAAATGTTTTTATAATACAAATTAATTTTTAAAAATATATATATTTTGTTTAACCTTTAACAGTAATTATTTTTTTAAATTGTAAACTCAGATTTTTTAAATTTTAGCATATAGTTTAGACCCCGTTTTTCATAATCTGAGGTGTTTGTGTTATGCCCACAGCATGCCCTTGAATACAGGGTGGATGTCATGTTTTGGCTGATTTTAGTACATCTATTTTTTGTTTGAACTTTAAAATGGTAGCAGAAAGATGGTTGGTGCACACACAAAGATGGTCCACACATCAGAGAATGATGACTTGAATTGGAATATCAATTGTTTTAAATGATACTGTGAATCTTCCATCTTCCATTATTGACAGCCTTGATAAAGATCAGCAAAAATTACTGTATAAAACAATCCAAATACTGCGCTATATTATAGGCAAAAAAAATAAAAATAAAATATTTCCCTGTTTTTTAAAACTAATACAATTGCTCAGAAAGTTTTTTATATGAAATTTATTTTTTCTCAAAAAAGTTAGGGGGCAAAATTAGACACCCCTGTTTTCAATGCTTCACCTTGCGAGGATAACGGTACTGAGCCTACAATGTTTTATGAGCTGGAAAACACATTGGGAAGGATCTTAGACGATTCCCCAATACAGAATCCTGACAGATGCTTGATATCTTTCATCTGTGTTTATGGACTATCCTCTTCAATTCAAACCACAGGTTTGTACGGAGACTGAGATGGCAATTGTAAAATGTTGGTTATGTTGCCAATGAACCATTTCTTTGTGGATTTCGATGTGTGCTTGGGGTTATTGTCTTTCTGGAAGATCTACATGCGGCCAAGTTTCCGGCTCCTGGCAAAGGCAACAAGGTTTTTGGTGCACATATCCTGGTACAGCGCATGATGCCGTTGAGCTTAACAAGGTTCCCAGGACCAGTGGAAGCAAAATAGCCCCATAACCTCAAAGATCCACCACCATATTTTACAGTAGGTATGGGGTTATTTTCTGTTCATGCATTCTCATTTTGATGCCAAACCCACCAATGGCGTATGAGACCATAGAGCTTTTTTTTCTCCATATCCTTTGACCAAAGCACTGGTTCCACTCCAAGTGCCAATGCTGTTTAGCAAACATCAGGCATTAACATTTGTTGGATGATGTGAAAATAGAGCTCTTTGGTCATGCACCACCAGTGGTGGGTTTTGAGTAGAAATGAGAACGCATGAGCAGAAAAGAATCCCATACCTACTGTAAAATATGATGGTGGGTCTTTGATGTTACGGGGCTATTAACATTTCAATTTACATTTCAATGATGTCCCAACTAAATTGCAGGGGTCTGAATGGGTATGTCATGTGGTTTGGTAAGAAAAACACCCCTCTCCCCACAGGTGTGATTACCACTTCTGAGGGTTTACAGCTTGAGGTAGTCACCTTATACAAGTACTTGGGAGTATGGCTAGACGGTACACTGTCCTTCTCTCAGCACATATCAAAGCTGCAGCCTAAAGTTAAATCTAGATTTGGTTTCCTCTATCGTAATCGCTCCTCTTTCACCCCAGCTGCCAAACTAACCCTGATTCAGATGACCACCCTACCAATGCCAGATTAGGGCTGGGCGATACGGCCAAAATATTATATCACAGTATTTTTTTTTCTTTTAAGTTGTCAGTATTTGATATATTTTTTTATAATAAAAGTTATATATATTTTTTTGCTTTATGAGTAGTGCATGACCTTAGGGTGGCAACACATACATTCTAAGTGATTTCAATGGGTCTTTCTCTGTTCTGATTATTTTATACTGTTCAATTCAACTTCAAACCCAAAAAAGTCACAATTTTCATCAATTTCTGCATTTGAGATCATATCCACACTGCCACGTCGGGCTGCACAATATGGGCAAATAATCTGGGCCTTATTTTTAACCAAATTTTGCAATTTGACTTGCCATTTAGAGCAAAACACTTTGGTTAACTGTTGGAATCATGGGAATAGAATGTCTATTCTAATTATATAGAATATAATAGTGGGCACTTTTAAAACAGTGTTGTTTGACATGACGAATGAAAATGCCAGGGAGGAGTTATTGTGACAGGGTAAGAACTGATGTGTTGATAGGTGTTTCCTAGGGGACCCTATAATCTTTGGCTACATTTAATGTTCTCTTAGCTACTTCATGTAGCTAACATATTCTTGCTTTGCGTTTACCTCTTTAATTTAGAAGACACTGTTGCACAAACAACATGCTGATTTAGGTCTACACAATCACTGGTATTAACAGGTTGTATAGCTCATTACGCTTGCTCTTACTCAGTACTGTAATGAAACAGGCAGGGAGCAGTTCTCGAACCCTCAACCTTCAAGCCTGAAGTCCAGCTCGCTATCGACTGTGCCGCAAAAGCATGCTGAAGCGGCAGAGTCGATATCCGCGTTTATAAACCCAGGGTCGCTACAGTACATTTATTGGCTAGCTAGCGATTAGCGGCTAACAAGATTTAGGAACAACTTGCTAAGAAAAGTGAACTAGCTGTTTGCAGATATGAGAAACACAAGCTAATAGTGTAATTATAGAATGTTAGTACATTTATATTAAGAAGCAAAGTGACAACTGCTTCGTTATCGTCATTGACCATGCAGACTGAACGCAGGAGTCTCGTGGTTGAGGAACATCCAATGCGCTCCTTGAGTGACAGGGGGCCTGGCTAGGTCTGTGTGGAAAACGGCATAGTGAGAGTGGAGAGAGATGACTCAAGTAGCGAAGTAAACCATAAAAATGGACGTTAACACTGCATATCACATTTAAGAAACCAAACATTAAAATACCGGTATAGAAGATAAAGTAAAAACTCAAACTGGTCTGTGCATCAATACCGGTATTTTGCTAAAAACGGTATACCGCCCAGCCCTATGCTAGATTACGGAGACATCATTTATAGATCAGCAGGTAAGGTTGCTCTCTCTCTGCGAGATGTTCTTTACCATTCGGCCATCAGATTTGCCACCAATGCTCTTTATAGGACACATAACTGCACTCTATACTCCTTTGTAAACTGGTCATCTCTGTATACCCGTAGCAAGACCCACTGGTTGATGCTCATTTATAAAACCCTCTTAGGCCTCACTCCCCCCTATCTGAGATATCTATTGCAGCCCCCATCCTCCATATACAACACCCATTCTGCCAGTCATATTCTGTTAAAGGAACCCAAAGCACACACATCCCTGGGTCGCTCGTCTTTTCAGTTCGCTGCAGCTAGCAACTGGAACGAGCTGCAACAAACACTCAAACTTGACAGTTTTATCTCAATCTCTTCATTCAAAGACCAAAACATGATGTATTGTTGTCCCTGCCTTCTTACCCTTTGTCTGTGCCCAATAATGTTTGTACTATGTTGTGTTGCTACCATGTTGTTGTCATGTGTTGCTGCCTTGCTATGTTGTTGTCGTTTTAGGTCTCTCTGTATGTAGTGTTGTCTCGTTGTGATGTGTCCTTTGTCCTAATATATATATATATTATCCCAGCAGGAGGCCTTTTGGTAGGCCGTCATTGTAAATAAGAATTTGTTCTTAACTGACTTGCCAAGTTAAATAAAGGTTAAATAAAAAATAAATAAATATCCATTCTATGAATTCTATTTCTATGATTGAAATAACACCCACTCCACATTCTGTGTCTCAACCGATGGCAGGCACAACACAAACACCTCAGGGTCTAAGGGGGTCTAAGCTACAACATATGAGAAATTAAGAAAAAAAAGTAATTTGACAACCCTGTTGGAAGCTTTGTCACTCAACCATTATTCTTTTTTTTTTTTTTGGTGGGGGGGGGGGGGTATTTTACCCCCCTTTTTCTCCCCAATTTCGATCCTGTCTCATACTGGCAACTCCCCAACAGGCTCAGGAGAGGCTAAGATGGAGTTATGCATCCTTCAAAACATGACACGCCAAACTGCGCACTGAGATGCATTGCCTTAGACGGCTGCACCACTCGGAAGGCCCCCATGTATCTTTTCCAGTGAAGATGACAACTGTTTCATGTTAGGGTGGGGTATACAAAATGTGTCAACTTTGAGCACATCTCCTAAATGTTTTCGCATTCAGGTCCAAAAAGTAACTTTCTGACCATTTCTACCATGCTCAAATATGTATGGAAAGTTTTGTTCAAATCAAAAGGGATGCGATCCAAAAAATGTATTGAAATCAAATGGAATGACCCTATAGGAAGGGCTATAAAGGGATAATTCAGGATATTGGCAGTTAACCCCTTTATCTACTTCCTCAGAGTAGTGTTGCACGGTATACTGAAACTTCTGTACTTTTTCGATACAAAAGAAAAAAACGTTCTGTACTAACATTTTTGTTACATTGGGTACTTCTGTCAAACGTGTCTCACGTGATTGAGAGGATCGAGTCTGTCTGTCAAAGAGTAAAGTGCCTGCTCCGCTTACTCATTCATTGCTAGAGTTGTCTGGGCTGCTCCCCACTCAAGCTGCACAGAAGTTAACACACTTGAATAACGCAACACGGCATGTAGAAATGTTGAAACTGCTCAACAGAGAAAGAACACTTTTAAAACCCGAGACTATATCGGTAGCTACCAGCTTTAATTGTAGGCTAAATATCCTTGCTAACTTAGTAGCTGAATTCAGTATCCTAGTATGTTGTTTGTGATAATATCACAACTGGTTGTGACTGGGAGTTCAACAGGGAGGCACACAATTGGCCCAGCGTCGTCCGGGATAGGGTTTGGCCAGGGTAGGCCGTCATTGTAAATAAGAATTTGTTCTGAACTGACTTGCCTAGTTAAATAAAGGTTAATTAAAAAATAAAATAAATATTATGCAAACCATAATGCAAAATATGCTGATTTCAAAGCTGATTGTCATCAAAAATGTTATTAATTTACTTTGTCTCCCTCGCCACCAAAAACAAATTAACTTCTTCGTCTCCCGACTGGTGTCTACTAGATTCCATTGCCATAAGTCAGATTCCATAGCCAAATTCTGCCTCATGAATGATGTCATTACATTCTTAAAGCACACACTTTTATCAAATTAGAGATTGCTTCTTCTTTGCAAATGTTGTTGATCAGTACAATAAAAATAATAGTTTCAACTAGCAGTTGCCAATAAAATGGAAGTGATTGTTTATCATCTGTAGCCCCATGAAATCTGCTAAAACAATCTCAATAACTCAATGCATACACAACTACTATTAAATAATAGCTACATCTTGATCTACCCAGTTTAGCAATAGAGAGAAAAGATTCAAATAGATTATTACCATGATGTTGTTTTGTAGTTAGGTTGTTTTTACCAATGTCACATTAACTGTATGATTGTATAATTGATTAATTAATGCATACATGGCTGTCTAAAAAAATGTACATAGAAAATGTTCAAATGTAATGATTTTGAACTCAAAATATGCCCAACTATTGAACAGAGCACTTGAAGCACTTTTGGCAGCAATTAAAGCCTTCAGTCTTCTTCGGTATGACGTTATAAGCTTGGCACACCTGTATTTGGGGAGTTTCCCCATTTCTTCTTTGCAGATCTTCTCAAGCTCTGTCAGGTTAGATGGGGAGCGTCGCTGCAAAGATATTTTCAGTTCTCTATAGAGATGTTCGAACGGGTTCAAGACCGGGCTCTGGCTGGGCCACTCAAGGACATTGAGACTTATCCCAAAGCCACTCCTGCGTTGTCTTGGCTGTGTGCTTAGGGTCGTTGTCCTGTTGGAAGGTGAACCTTTGCCCAGTCTAGGTTTTCATCAAGGATCTCTCTACCATAAAGGCCTGATTGGTGGAGTGCTGCAGAGATCTCCCATCTAAACAGAGGAACTCTGGAGCTCTGTCAAAGTGACCATCGGGTTCTTGGTCACCTACCTGACCAAGGCCTTTCTCCCCAGATTGCTCAGTTTGGCCGGGCGGCCAGCTCTAGGAAGAGTCTTGGTGGTTCCAAACTTTTACCATTTAGGAATAATGGACACCACTGTGTTCTTGGGGACCTTCAATGATGCAGAAAAGTTTTGGTACCCTTCCCCAGATCTTTGCCTCAACACAATTCTGTCTCGGAGCTCTACGGACAATTCCTTCGACCTCGTGGCTTGGTTTTTGCTCTGACATGCACTGTCAACTGTGGGACCTTTATATAGACAGGTGTGTGCCTTTCCAAATCATGTCCAATCAATTGAATTTAGCACAGGTGGACTCCAATCAAATTGTAGAAACATCAATGATGATCAATGGTAACAGGATGCCCCAGAGCTTCATTTTGAGTCTCATAGCAAAGGGTCTGAAAACCTATGTAAATAAGGTATTTATTTTTTATATTTTTAATAAATAACCAAAAATCTATAAAAAAATGTTTTCGCTTAGTCATTATGGGGTATTGTTTGTAGATTGACATTGATTTTTATTTATTTAATCAGTTTTAGAATAAGGCTGTAATAAAACAAAATTAGGAAAAAAGGGAAGGGGTCTGAATACTTCCCGAATGCACTGTAATTGTATGTGTGAGGTATAGAGATGAAACTGAAACTTATGTGACTTGTAATGTTAAAAACACTATAAAACTTGTTAAGCAACATTTTACTCCTCTACTTATTTAGGCTTGCCATAACAAAGAGGTTGAATTCTTATGGACTCATTGACATTTCAGCTTTACATTTTTATTAATTTGTAAAAGTTTTGTAAAACAAATTCCACTTTGACATTATGCGGTATTGTGTGTAAGCCAGTGACAAAAAAATCTCTATTTAGTAAATGTTTAATTCAGGCTGTAACAAAATATGGAAAATGATAAAGGGATGTGAATAGTTTCTGAATGCACTGTATTGTCTGGATCAAGTGCCATTATTGTTTCTGTTATGTTATTGTTTTCGTATCATTATTGCTAAGGGATTAGTCCTTTTGAGGTCAGTTCAAATTTTTTTTTTTTATATCACGCTTTTCGATTATGGTTTCGATTATATTTTTAGAAATGAAATATTCGTTAATTCCATTCTTTTATTTTTAGGTTGTGTGTATTGTTGGGAATGGTTAGATATTTTGGAGCAAAAAACATAAGCATTTCGCTAAACCCACAATAACATCTGTTAAACATGTGTATGTGACAAATAATATTTGATTTGACTACACATAATGTGGGTTGAATGCTGTAATGACACAGAATAAAACAATTCATTAAAGTCCCATGATGGTAGTGATTGCCCATTACTTCTTATCACATATTAACCATAATTTCTTTACATTACTTAGGGCTAGGGGGCAGGATCCTGAATTTCTGCCTGACTGACGTGTCCAAAGTAAACTGCCTGTTACTCAGGTCCAGAAGCTAGGATATGCATATAATTGGTAGAATTTGATAGAAAACACTTTGAAGTTTCTAAAACTGTTACAATGTCTGAGTGTAACAGAATTTGGAAGTCACAGGCCTTTTCCTCCCAGATTGCAGTACTTATGGCATCCACTAGATGTCAACAGTCTTTATACAGGGTTTCAGGCTTGTTTCTTGAAAAACTAACAAGTAATAGCAGTTTTTCCAAAGGGATCTCAACAGGAAAAGTAGGCTTTTGGGGCGTGTGAATGAGGGTGCGCTCTTCGTTATTTTCCTTTCCTATTGAACACCGTTCTTTTCGTCTGACATATTATCGTTTATTTACATATTAGGGTACCTAAGGCTTGAATAGAAACATTGCTTGATTTGTTTGGACGAAGTTTACCGGTAGCTTTTTGGATTCTTCTGCATGTTGAAGGAGTGGATTACTGAAAACAATGGCGCCAACTAAACCGACTTTTATGGATATAAAGAAGGATTTTATTGAACAAAACGACCATTCATGTTGTAGCTGGGACCCTTGGGATTGCAAACAGAGGAAGATCTTCAAAAGGTAAGTGATTTATTTAAATCGCTATTTGTGATTTTGTGAAGCCTGTGCTGGTTGACAAAAATATTTCGACTTGAGGCGCTGTCCTCAGTTAATCGCATGGTATGCTTTCGCCGTAAAGCCTTTTTGAAATCTGACAACGCAGTTGGATTAACAAGAAGTTAAACTTTTAAATTATATAAAACACTTGTATGTTTATGAATGTTACATTTTACGATTTTGTCATTTGAATTTGGCTATCTCCAATTTCACCGGATGTTGTCGGAATTATCCCGCTAGCGGAACACCTAGCCCAAAGAGGTTTTAATAAACAATTTCAGTTGTTGTGTATATTACATTTGTTTTGTTTTATGCCTTTATTTCGAAGACATCATCTCATCTCTATAGAGCTGCTGCCTATGCTTTCCAACAGAATCACTATTTCAGTACTTCTTAAAAGTAAATCAGGCAGACTGCTCAACACTAACTATCAATCGCTTAGATCAGGGGTTCCCAAACTTTTCTTTTAACCCCCTTCCAGCATTGGGGAACATCGAACGCAGGTTAGCATGCTGTTTAAACAGTTGGAGACAGACAGAAGGGTGTGTTCATAACAATTCAACTGTTCTACCTTGTTAACTAGCAAATAGATCCAAGTTGGCTAAACTTGAAATAGAAAGATCAGCTGGGAACTCACTAGAACCTGGGCTTGTGCATGAGAAATGGTTTATGAGACCTGTGTTAATTTTCTATAATGCCTGCTACAATAAGTTAGTCATTATTAGTGAATGTACATTATGCATGGTCCGGATTGTCATTAAAAAAAGGCATTTTATAGTGATTATTGCAACAACAACAAAAAAAATCAGGTAATAATTTAATTACTAGCGGGTCTTATGATTGTGGAAGGCTTATATTTAGTCCGGGTATAATTTCACAAGTCCGGAATTCATTAGATTATTACTGACTGTTTAAATGCAGCGTATTTGTCCTTTAAATTGTACAACATAGCTTATTTAGAGAAAACATTTTAAAAACTCACCCAGAAGTTAGAAAAACTCATGCAACCCACGAAAATGGAAATACAATAAGAGAGGTGTGTTGCAAATACAGATGTCGGATCTTAACTCAATCACTCTTTTTCTTATGCATTTCGGAAATTCAAATGAGCCTTGTGATTTGCAAAACATTAGCAGTTCTCCTCTCCATTCAGCAGCAGTCAAGTAATTGGGATCAGGAGTCGCTATCTTAAAATAATGTCCCCTCTTGCTCGAACGCTATAGGCCTATGTCCTATTACTGCAACATTAAAATGTATCTGAAATTCAGCCACACACATTAACAACTGTAATTTTAAATGGCTTAAATAACAGAAAGTTGGTCTCAACTAGGGTACGACATAGAAGTGTCTAGTGTATACTAAGGTTACAAATGAACTGTCAAAATGTAGTTCAATCTTGGTCTAGCTGGTAGGGCTACTCCATTTAGGGCGCACACATAGGCCTACCGTGTTGGCGTGGGTTGGATTCTGGCCCAAGTCCTTCTGTCACAAATAATGCAATCTCCAGATTGACTTGATGTAGTTCGACATTTTCAAATGGTACCCTGACCAGTTCACCGGACGTGCTACCTGTCCCAGACCTGCTGTTTTCAACTCTCTAGAGAAAGCAGGAGCAGTAGACAAACTCTGAATGATTGGCTATGAAAAGCCAACTGACATTTACTCCTGAGGTGCTGACCTGTTGCACTCTCTACAACCACTGTGATTATTATTATTTGACCCTGCTGGTCATCTATGAACATTTGAACATCTTGGCCATGTTCTGTTATAATCCCCACCTGGCACAGCCAGAAGAGGACAGGCCACCCCTCATAGCCTGGTTCCTCTCTAGGTTTCTTCCTAGGTGCCGACATTTCTAGGGAGTTTTTCCTAGCCACCGTGCTTCTACACCTGCATTGCTTGCTGTTTGGGGTTTTAGGCTGGGTTTCTGCACAGCACTTTGTGACATCAGCTGATGTAAGAAGGGCTTTATAAATACATTTGTCGGGTAAATTGCCACAGTAGATTTGCTGTGGTAAATGTGGAAATACTTTATTTTTGTTGTACAGAATGCTTGTAAAATAGATTTTTTTTAAATCGCCCTTAGTTTGTTAAAAAAGGACACATTATTCTGATGACAATGCCAGCCAGAGGGCGAACATATCTTGAAAGGCTTTGGTTGCAAGCAGGACTAAGGCAGAAAGGAAGAGGTGAAGCGAGAGGGATCACTCTCGCGAAATTAAGCCCAGTGGGTTGCTACAGTGGCTTGCGAAAGTATTCGGCCCCCTTGAACTGTGCGACCTTTTGCCACATTTCAGGCTTCAAACATAAAGATATAAAACTGTATTTTTTTGTGAAGAATCAACAACAAGTGGGACACAATCATGAAGTGGAACGACATTTATTGCATATTTCAAACTTTTTTAACAAATCAAAAACTGAAATATTGGGCGTGCAAAATTATTCAGCCCCCTTAAGTTAATACTTTGTAGCGCCACCTTTTGCTGCGATTACAGCTGTATGTCGCTTGGGGTATGTCTCTATCAGTTTTGCACATCGAGAGACTGACATTTTTTCCCATTCCTCCTTGCAAAACAGCTCGAGCTCAGTGAGGTTGGATGGAGAGCATTTGTGAACAGCAGTTTTCAGTTCTTTCCACAGATTCTCGATTGGATTCAGGTCTGGACTTTGACTTGGCCATTCTAACACCTGGATATGTTTATTTTTGAACCATTCCATTGTACATTTTGCTTTATGTTTTGGATCATTGTCTTGTTGGAAGACAAATCTCCATCTCAGTCTCAGGTCTTTTGCAGACTCCATCAGGTTTTCTTCCAGAATGGTCCTGTATTTGGCTTCATCCATCTTCCCATCAATTTGAACCATCTTCCCTGTCCCTGCTGAAGAAAAGCAGGCCCAAACCATGATGCTGCCACCACCATGTTTGACAGTGGGGATGGTGTGTTCAGGGTGATGAGCTGTGTTGCTTTTACGCCAAACATAACGTTTTGCATTGTTGCCAAAAAGTTCAATTTTGGTTTCATCTGACCAGAGCACCTTCTTCCACATGTTTGGTGTGTCTCCCAGGTGGCTTGTGGCAAACTTTAAACAACACTTTTTATGGATATCTTTAAGAAATGGCTTTCTTCTTGCCACTCTTCCATAAAGGCCAGATTTGTGCAATATACAACTGATTGTTGTCCTATGGACAGAGTCTCCCACCTCAGCTGTAGATCTCTGCAGTTCATCCAGAGTGATTATGGGCCTCTTGGCTGCATCTCTGATCAGTCTTCTCCTTGTATGAGCTGAAAGTTTAGAGGGATGGCCAGGTCTTGGTAGATTTGCAGTGGTCTGATACTCCTTCCATTTCAATATTATCGCTTGCACAGTGCTCCTTGGGATGTTTAAAGCTTGGGAAATATTTTTGTATCCAAATCCGGCTTTAAACTTCTTCACAACAGTATCTCGGACCTGCCTGGTGTGTTCCTTGTTCTTCATGATGCTCTCTGCGCTTTTAACGGACCTCTGAGACTATCACCGTGCAGGTGCATTTATACGGAGACTTGATTACACACAGGTGGATTGTATTTATCATCATTAGTCATTTAGGTCAACAGTGGATCATTCAGAGATCCTCACCCGACTTCTGGAGAGAGTTTGCTGCACTGAAAGTAAAGGGGCTGAATAATTTCGCACGCCCAATTTTTAAGTTTTTGATTTGTTAAAAAAGTTTGAAATATCCAATAAATGTCGTTCCACTTCATGATTGTGTCCCACTTGTTGTTGATTCTTCACAAAAAAATACAGTTTTATATCTTTATGTTTGAAGCCTGAAATGTGGCAAAAGGTCGCAAAGTTCAAGGGGGCCGAATACTTTCGCAAGGCACTGTATGCCCTCCAATGTCCACCCATGGCTGCAACCCTGACCAGTCATGTGAAATCCATAGATTACGGCCTAATGATTTTATTTAAATTGAGTGATTTCCATATATGAACTGGAACTCAGTAAAATCTTTGAAATTGTTGCATGTTGTGTTTATATTTTTGTTCAGTATAATAATCTATGTAACTAAAGTGATTTGGTAAAATGTAACGGAGTAAAAAGTCAGTTCCTTTCCTGAGAAATTACTTACAAGCACAGCCCACAGAGAGTAACTAGAAAAGTACTAATTCAAAGGGCATTAGTGGACCGGATTCAAACTCGTGCTTACTCTAGCATATGTATGCCGTTGTCAGTGGCTGCACCCACTGGACCACACTGAGATAGGCTAAATATATAAATGGTTATTGCTTGCCTTGGACACATAATAAAACAAAAAATAAATATACTCCTTACAAATATTGTCATTTTATTATAATCCACATAAGAACTCTCACGAGACATGCTGTAGCCTGCACAGGCTACTTGAACTTACGTCCAGTGGACCTGCAGTCTAAATTATTGTATAGCCTACACACACCGCTTCCAGCTGCCCCCTGGCATCGATTCAAAATATTAAATAGGCATTCAAATCCTACTACTGCAGGATAGCTTTCCTCCTGACAAAATAGGTCATATTAATTAAGATCTGATATCTGTAGGCTGACACTTCTTGCCAAATTCCCCTGACTTGAATAAAGCTACCTTGTTTTTTATAGTTACCGCCCGTAACGGGTATCCTGGGTTAAATTATAGACTTTTTACAGTTACGACCCGTAACGGGTATCCTGGGTTAAAGTATAGACCTCTTACAGTTACGACCCGTAACAGGTATCCTGGGTTAACATGTAATCTCTTAAACTTGAAGGCCTTTTGTTACACAGTTTTGTTTCATTGGGTAAAAAGCAACATTCATGAACATGCATAAATAACCAGGCCTTGAATCTTGAGCCTTGTTTCGGTCTTTAACCCTTAACGGGTTAACTGAGGTATAGTGTAACGGCTTGCAGTCTACCAACCATGAAGGGTTATCTGAGGTATTGTGCTAGGATTTGGACCTGCTCATAAAATGAGGTCAATGTGAATCAGATGGATGTGTTACGCTCCTGCTCACATAAAATGAACCAGAATAAGATGGGAGTTTTACCTAATGTCCTTGGCTTCCGCTGAAGCTTTCACCTCAGCCAGCGGGATCAGAGTTTACATACGTGAACGCGGCAACATTGAATGGTGTGGAGTTTCCTCCCTCTAAAGTTTCAACTTAATGGTTTCCACATCAGCAACTTGTCTTACATTTCTACCTTCATTCCCCTACACCACATTCATACCCAGCCACAGTTACACACATAACAGTACATACTTAGGTATTAACTCAAGGACAGAACTACATACATTTAAAATAAGAATACACACTTTTATACACTTGAGCCTAACATTCCATTCATCAATAATAAACTCTGCAAAAAAATAAACGTCCTTTTACTGTCAACTGCGTATATTTTCAGCAAATGTAACATGTATAAATATTTGTATGAACATAACAAGGTTCAACAATTAAGACAAACTGAACAAGTTCCAAAGACATGTGACTAACAGAAATGTTATTATGTGTCCCTGTCCGATGATGCTGTGACACACCGCCCCAGACCATGACGGACCCTCCACCTCCAAATCGATCCCCCTCCAGAGTACAGTCCTCGGTGTAACGCTCATTCCTTCGACGATAAATGCAAATCCGACCATCACCCCTGGTGAGACAAAACCACAACTCGTCAATGGAGAGCACTTTTTGCCAGTCCTGTCTGGTCCAGCAACGGTGGGTTTGTGCCCATAGGCGACGTTGTTTCCGGTGATATCTGTTGAGGACCTGCCTTACAACACGCCTACAAGCCCTCAGTCCAGCCTCTCTCAGCCTATTGCGGACAGCCTGATGGAGCATTGATGGAGAGATTGTGCGTTCCTGGTGTAACTCGGGCAGTTGTTGTTGCCATCCTGTACCTGTCCCGCAGGTGTGATGTTCGGATGTACCGATCCTGTGCAGGTGTTGTTACACGTGGTCTGCCACTGCGAGGATGATCAGCTGTCCGTCCTGTCTCCCTGTAGCGATGTCTTAGGCGTCTCACAGTTCGGACATTGCAATTTATTGCCCTGGCCACATCGGCAGTCCTCATGCCTCCTTGCAGCATGCCTAAGGCACGTTCACGCAGATGAGCAGAGACACTGGGCATCTTTCTTTTGGTGTTTTTCAGAGTCAGTAGAAAGGTCTCTTTAGTATGCTAAGTTTTCATAACTGTGACCTTAATTTCCTACCATCTGTAAACTGTTAGTGTCTTAACGACCGTTCCACAGGTGTATTAATTGTTTATGGTTCATTGAACAAGCATGGGAAACAGTGATTAAACCCTTTACAATGAAGATCAAATTATCTTTGAAAGACAGGGTCATGAAAAAGGGACGTTTCTTTTTTTGCTGAGTTTTACTTTGCTCTACTGACGCATGCTCTGATATCCTAATGTCACTGCACCAATGTTCTTTCAATAACCTGAGAGATTCTCCCAACATCAGCTAGTCAGTGAGCTGAGCAGAGTATAATATAATACAGAGCACAACAAAAGTCCTTACTACTTTTATGTGGCTGCGTCCAGTATGAAGGAACTTAACGGTAGTTTCGCGAGCCAATGCTAACTAGCGTTAGAGCAATTACTGGAAGTCTGCAGAAACAGCTAGCATACTAGTTCTTCCAATAGATTTCCAGTTATTGAACTGACGCTAGTGAGCAACTTCCTTCAATCTGAACTGAGACTCTATCCACGCGCTCATCTGACTCTGGGGAAGTAGATAAAGAGCCTTATTGCCAAAATACCAAACTATCCCTTTAACTCAAGGGTAGTTCAGAATGTTCAGATGTAACACAATTCTATTTCCTTCAGCGCAGGGTGTTTTTGTTCTGTTATTCCCGTTTTTATGCCAGAGAGGGAGAAGAGAAACATACACACATGGCAATATTTTTTCCAGACAGTAGAGGTGTCAAACGGGAGGAGGGGATTTGCCATAAATCTGTCACATAACGCCTGGAAAACAGTTAAAAAATTATTATTGGTCCAATATACTGGCACACACAACATTCTCGGAGGGATCTGTAGAGGGGACTGGAGTAGGGGGTCAGCAATTTGCACTGGACCACCTGTACAACAGTGGAAGCCGCTGAGGGGAGGACGGCTCATAATAATGGCTGGAATGGAGTCCATGGAATGGTATCAACCACATGGAAACCACGTCGTTGATGTGTTTGATACCATTCCATTGACTCCATTCCAGCCATTATTATGAGCCGTCCTCCCCTTAGCAGCCACCAATGCTGCACAAGACGCAACACACACACAGGAAGCAGGGTGGTGAGGGCTTGTTACTAATATGCAGAGTGATACACACACGCACATTGTGCGCCAGGGTAACACCGACCGTTTTCACAGGTGTTAAAGTTATTGTGGTCACAAAATCCTAACCTTCACAAATCACACATTCTGCCAGCTATGCTGGTTAGGCTCTGGAAAGAACATGCTTTAAATGGGCACAGTTTGTGCCGTTCATTGTGTGGAGTGCCACCACGATCTTGCACGCTATCGGCAGGCAGGTCCAGACACTGGCCAGGACCCCAAGGCCTTGCATCCTGGACTAAACAAACGCTCTTCCTCAGGCAAAAGAACAGGAAAACATCAAGCAATAAAACACAGCACTGCCAAACTGCCAGGAGCTTGGTCTAAAAAGTTCTCTCCATATATTTTATGTGATTATAGGCACTTTTGGAAATGATGATGGGTACATTACTCAATCAATTTATAAACTAATTTGCACACAAATAAACTTGACCTTGGACAAAATACTGAAACAATTAAAAAAGACATACACGGTGTGGATGCCTATTTAAATGTAGGCTTCTTACAATAAACAAATAATCAGAAGTAGGCTTAGTAAAGAAAAATACATTGGGACATTTACTGGATATTTGAAAGGGAATTGGAAAGGGGGATACCTAGTTAGTTGTACAACTGAATGCATTCAACTGAAGTGTGTCTTTCGCATTTAACCCAACCCCTCTGAATCAGAGAGGTGCGTGGGGCTGCCTTAAAATCGATATCCACGTCATCGTCGCCCGGGGGAACAGTGGGTTAACTGCCTTGCTCAGATGCAGAATGACAGATTTTGAACCCGTCAAACACTTTTGTATTCATCCAACAGAATACTCCTTTAATTTCAGAGTTATATGAGGGGGAGAACACTGATGATCCAGGATTTTGGGGAAGTAGCCTACCCATACCCATTCTTACTGCAGTGTCCTAATTGAATACAAAGACATATACTGTATGCCAGGGGTGCCTGCTGGTTTTCTGTTTTACCTGATAATTAAATTGCACCCACCTGGTGTCCCAGCTCTAAATCAGTCCCTGATCAGAGGCCAACAATGACAAAAAGCAGCGAAGCTGGCTTTGAGGTCCAGAGTTGCGTTTGAGGGCTGTATGCCATAGTGCGCTAAAGGGCACAGAATAGCTTATACCAGCCAAATGGAATCACTTTCAGAGGCACAGTCCCATACTGACTGATTCACAGTATTTTCATTCTACTCAGTCATGATCTTACAGCTTAAATCTTGTGCCAAAGTCTGAGCAAAATGGTTAACCATCTGTTGGAATGACGCAGCTGAGGGAGAATTTGTTGTTGAGAAACCAAAACCAGGAAACAAACAATTTGCCTCAATAACTCCTGATGTTTTTGCACCCATTGACCTGCAGAAAGGTAGTGAATAATAGTCATTACTTCCATACAGTTTTGCTTTTGAGCAGTGGGGCCTACCACTTGTGACTATTTGTGTTAGGCTATATAACCTCTTCATTCACAAATGCCAAACACAAAAACCTCCTTCCTGGTTTTTCAACCTATTCCTGGGTTAATGAAAATATATGATGTGTGTGTGTGTGTGTGTGTGTGTGTATACGCGTGCGTGTCATGACTCACGGCCATTCCAGGAAAACCCAATTATGATCATTCCCACCAAAGATATAATCATTTCAAAACATCTTGTGGGTGCCTGGAGGCATTTTTGGAGACAACCTTATATGGAAAGCGTCAAATGTGGGACGTCTCTCAAATGTGAGAGGTTTGTTTAATGCAATTCCAGTAATGTCCAGTACAATAAACATCATGTTTATTGTGGGTAAGTAGCAAAATAGAGTGGCTGCCTGTGTTCAAATGTTCCATGCTTTCTTAAGCACTGAGCTTATCAAAAGACTCACAACTACTAAACTTGAAACGCTATTGACAAAACAATTTTTAGACGTAAGAAACCATATCTGACAATTTATTTAAAATACAGTATACATTTTTTTTTATAAAACAAATATATATATATTTCGGCACAGTCATCTTGGAAAGGCGAAAAACACATTGGGTGAATCCAACATAGGCCTATCGCAATACTTGAAATTTGATCAACATCCACATTTTGATCTACAAGATTTGATCTAGACTACACCCAGTGGTTATATGAGATGCCAAAGAGTTCATATGAGTTATACAACGGGTGGGTTTATCTTGAATGCTGATTGGTTAAAACCACATTCCAGCCAGTATATATTCCACAAGTTACCACAGGCTAAATCTATGACGTTAAAATGCCCATTTACTCTGTTCCATCTGACTGCGCAATCCACTGTCTCATCAGCCCAGCCAAGCAATTTATAAACTTGATCTCCACTATAAAAAGCATTGAGACATTATCTAATTTCTTTTAGACTAACATTTAGTTTTCAACAGCAGAGATTTGTATAAACCTTGCTGTCTGTCTCTCCGACATTTGCAACATTGTTTCAATATTCAAATTCGATCTCCAGCTGTCCCATAGTAATGAACCTGCCTGTCTGTCCGATGAGACGGACAGACAGGCAGTGTTTCTCAGCCAGTCGAAATCTTGAATCAGCTGCAATAATTTTTATGGATATATACAAAGAAATGTCAATTGAAAAGGTAAAACGAAGTGCAGCTAGTTTGCAGTCTTTCCAGCTTCAGCTTGAAATAATTGTGTTAGCTGTGTTGTTGGCTAGCTCCTCTGAACGACAACAGTGTCCTAAAGAGAGAGCACATTTTCTATGTTAGGCAAAATTGTGCCTCATTATCTCATTGTTATGGATGTATCCAAATAAATGTCACTTGAAAACAGCTTGAACAAATGTAAATGCAGCTACTCTGCTGTTATTCTGACGTGACTGTAAATTAGCTAAGGGATAGGAACATTGCCAGCCAGTATTGCAATGGAACATTTAAAATGAATGACTGGGTCACATCCATAGATTCAGAACAAAAGGTCTGAACGACTGGGTCGCGTTTCTGGCAACCAAACAGATAGAATGAACGACCAGCCGGCTTGATTAGCAACCCTAGATTTGTGTCGAGACTATATCTTGTGAAGGATGAAATACACTGCTCAAAAAAATAAAGGAAACACTAAAATAACACATCCTAGATCTGAATGAATGAAATATTCTTATTAAATACTTTTTTCTTTACATAGTTGAATGTGCTGACAACAAAATCACACAGAAATCACATTTATCAACCCATGGAGGTCTGGATTTGGAGTCACACTCAAAATTAAAGTGGAAAACCACACTACAGGCTGATCCAACTTTGATTTAAGTCAAAATGAGGCTCAGTAGTGTGTGTGGCCTCCACGTGCCTATATGACCTCCCTACAACTCTTGGGCACGCTCCTGGTGAGGTGGCGGATGGTCTCCTGGGGGATCTCCTACCAGACCTGGACTAAAGCATCTGCCAAATCCTGGACAGTCTGTGGTGCAACGTGGCTCCATCCTCCGCTGGTGGATGGAGCGAGACATGATGTCCCAGATGTGCTCAATTGGATTCAGGTCTGGGGAACGGGCGGGCCAGTCCATAGCATCAATGCCTTCCTCTTGCAGGAACTGCTGACACACTCCAGCCACATGAGGTCTAGCATTGTCTTGCATTAGGAGGAACCCATGGCCAACCGCACCAGCATATGGTCTCACAAGGGGTCTGAGGATCTCATCTCGGTCCCTAATGGCAGTCAGGCTACCTCTGGCGAGCACATGGAGGGCTGTGCGGCCCCCCCAAAGAAATGCCATCCCACACCATGACTGACCCACTGCCAAACCGGTCATGCTGGAGGATGTTGCAGGCAGCAGAACGTTCTCCACGGCGTCTCCAGACTCGGTCACGTCTGTCACATGTGCTCAGTGTGAACCTGCTTTCACCTGTGAAGAGCACAGGGCGCCAGTGGCGAATTTGCCAATCTTGATGTTCTCTGGCAAATGCCAAACGTCCTGCACGGTGTTGGGCTGTAAGCACAACCCCCACCTGTGGATGTCGGGCCCTCATACCACCCTCATGGAGTCTGTTTCTGACCGTTTGAGCAGAAACATGCACATTTGTGGCCTGCTGGAGGTAATTTTGCAGGGCTCTGGCAGTGCTCCTCCTACTCCTCCTTGCACAAAGGCGGAGGTAGCGGTCCTGCTGCTGGGTTGTTGCCCTCCTACGGCCTCCTCCACGTCTCCTGATGTACTGGCCTGTCTCTTGGTATCGCCTCCATGCTCTGGACACTACGCTGGCAGACACAGCAAACCTTCTTGCCACAGCCCGCATTGATGTGCCATCCTGGATGAGCTGCACTACCTGAGCCACTTGTGTGGGTTGTAGACTCCATCTCATGCTACCACTAGAGTGAAAGCACCACCAGCATTCAACAGTGACCAAAACATCAGGAACATAGGAACTGAGAAGTGGTCTGTGGTCACGACCTGCAGAAGCACTCCTTTATTGGGGGTGTCTTGCTAATTGCCTATCATTTCCACCTGTTGTCTATTCCATTTGCACAACAGCATGTGACATTTATTGTCAATCAGTTTTGCTTCCTAAGTGGACAGTTTGATTTCACAGAAGTGTGATTTACTTTGATTTACATTGTGTTGTTTAAGTGTTCCCTTTATTTTTTTGAGCAGTGTAGTATGAATAAATTCATGAAAATAAAAAATGTTATGAAAATATTTCAATCATTATTTGAATACGTTGGTAACCTGTTAAAGTGATAATGACCTCGAAGCTGGTGTTTGGAGTATTTATTGGCACAGTTGGTGTTAGGCCCGAGATGGCAAACCGTGCCAATACCTTTCGGTTACTGCTCCCATTTTTTGGACATTAAAGGCATGTTTCAAACACCGACTTCGAGGGCATTATCACTTAAATAACTCATTGTATTGTCCATTTTAAAAGAATGCCAAACCTTTTCAACCCAGCAAAAACAACATTCCCTAGAATATTAACTGAAGATAAACCACTCCACATCAAATAATAGTCTACTGATCAAGATTTCATTACAAACAATATTGCAATATTTTTTATTATAAAACAATACAGTGTATATTTGCAGAAGCTCTGCATCTGCAATGCAGAGACAACTCCACCTGGCCTCATATGAAAGCATAAGACCCAAAGGCAAAGCTGTTCAGGAAGATTTAGGCTTTCAAATGTTAGCATAGGCAGGGGACAAGGCAAAAAAACAAACATAAGATTGTTTCTCTCATTAAAAATCCATAAAGATTTAAATATTTCTTCAGCATCTGCGCAAGTTATCCATTTGCAAAGAAGCACAACTGATCAGTAAATCTGTCCCCAACCAAGTGAGAGCCGATTATATTTATGTTTACACCAACTACAGTATAACTTTCTCAAAAAGAATGGCAACATGCCGATGCTAACTTGCACAGCTACAAAACTAGAAGCTAAAATCATGAGCTGATTTAGGTCCCATCTATCACACTGGATTACTAATACATTTCTGCCCCTATCAACATAATCAGGATCAGCTGTCTCTATACACATAGGCAGCATCCTAAATGGCACCCTACTCCCTATTGACTTGCATAGCTAAATTAAAGGTTACATTTAAAATAAAACAAACAAAACAAATTGAGTACACTACTTTGTACCAGAGCCCTATGGGGCCCTGGACAAAAGTAGGGCATTATATAAGGAAAACAGTGCCATTTGGGACGCAGTTATGACCTTAACAACAGAGCCAACCAGCCCTGACCTGGACTAGATGTTCATGGCACAAATTAACCAAACACATGTGAAAGGAGACAAATAGGGGAGAGTGAGCCAGACAGACACTGCTTACATTTCAAGGTTTCTCCAGCGTAGGGGATGTGCAGTTTGAATCGATCACAACAGGGCCCTGGAGTCAGAGACGTGCATCTGAAGAGATGGGGAAAGAGATGTAAAATTGTGTGTCAAATGAAAGCTAAGAGTAGGGATGCACAATATAAATCGGTGAACATATTAGAATCGGATGATATTAGCTAAAAATCGTATCGGCCCAATGTCTAGTTTAATGCCGATGTGCAACACAGATGTCAAAGCTGACGTGCAAACCTATATAACGTAGGTACATGACGTAATGACGCCACGTAAAATGTTGTGCTACATGTGCAACACAGCATTCCTAACCTAGCCCACAATGTCTTCTGTGTGGATCGAGCAGTCATTTGAAAGAGCAAGAAAATTTCAGCGAGACAACTCAAAACGCGAAATCCATTAACATCAAGATAATGGAATTCATTGCCCTTGACAATCAGTCGTTCTCTTTCGTGCGTGATGTTGGCTTTCGCCGACTGGTCTTGCACCGGTACACACTATCAAGTGCGCAATTTTTCAGATGTTGCCCTACCGGAGTTACACAGTGACAGAGTCACTGCAATTTGCTTCACCACATGCATACTATGGGATGCCGTTTTAGTCTTTGCATGTCAAAAAAGATAGTCGCACTGTCAAAGCCGTACAAAAAAGTCTGCAAACAAGCAAACACCGGCCACGAACGATGTGTTTACAATACCGCGTTGGTAATAAGCACCATTTGTTCAACTGCAACTTCTGGGGTAGCTAGCTTTAGCACCAATAAATACAACCAGCCTGAAAAGAATGACCAATAGAAACCGCAGACATTTTCATTATTCTTAGCAATGATTTAGGAATCCTTGTGAGTATGTATTAGCTAGGTTGCCACTTGTTGTTCGCCTATTGAAATTGAACTTCAGTTCATGAACATAAATAGCTAGCCAGCTACTTAACCCTGTTGCCCAAAGCTAGCAGACAGCTAGCTTCATCTGGCTAGTGAGGGTCGACCAGACCACGTTGTGTTGTGTTGCTAGCCACAATAAGGATTAGGCACAATAGAGGAATTTGCAGTTTGCCTTCAAAATAAAAGTATGCTATTGACAGTGATGCAAATGAATATAATTAGTAGAATTATACCACTTTTATTTTGAAGGCTAACCGCAAAGTCCACTTTTGTGGCTAATCCTTATTGTGGCTAGCTTCACATACATGGGTCTGACCACCATTAATCAAATAAGAACAGTCTTATATTTTTATTTTACCTTTATTTAACTAGTTAAGAACAAATTCTTATTTTCAATGATGGCCTAGGAACAGTGGGTTAACTGCCTGTTCAGATCCACAGATTTGTACCTTGTCAGCTCGGGGGTTTGAACTTGCAACCTTCCGGTTACTAGTCCAATGCTCTAACCACTAGTCTACCCTGCCGACCCATAAACTAGGGTTATTTTAGATGACAGTTAGCTAACTATAGGTACTGAAACAGATTCTCGTTTTGCTATGTTTTTGGGGAAGAACATTGTTTGTGTCCATGAGCTAGCTAGCTTTTTTTATGACCAGCACTGTAGATGCACGAGACAACTTCACCAGCATCATAGCATACGTATCGATGAATCATTGTGACATATGAAATACGAGTGATAGTGTAATCCATATGTAATAACTACGTAAAAAATGTATGAACGTGTTAAATTATTATGTGATGTGCAGTCATATTCAGGTCATGATTGGTCAACAAGCTTATTTGACGTGTATTTTTTTGACACAAAGACCCAAACGGTGTTCTATAAAAATCCTGGTTGAGAATCAAACGACTGAACAAATGAACAACAAAACAGCACAGCAAGTTAGTGAAAGAAATAGGTTTTGATTATGTTTTACTGGTAATGGGGACATACGTAAATGCCAACAAAATAACTTTCTGGTCAGTGTGGTGTGTGTAACGTTTATTTAACTAAATAAGAACAAATTCTTATTTACAATGACGGCCCGGACGACGCTGGGCCAATTGTGCGCCGCCCTATGGGAATCCCAATCACGGCCGGATGTGAAAGACCCTGGATTTGAACCAAGGACTGTAGTGACACCTCTTGCACTAGAATGCTTAAAAGGCCCCCAAAAAAAGAAGGAGTTTTTAGCAGCAGCATGGTTAACGTTACCGCGCCGCAATTCGCTGAGAGTGCCGAGGGGAGAGTGGAGCTTAATGTAACACAGGTCAATTGTAGGGTAACTTGCAGTAAAACACCACCCAACATAATTTTTGGGGACTGACTTAAAAAATTGTGATGAGACAGATTACATTTTTAGTTGAGCAAGAGTAGTGCAACCAGGTAAAGTATTGGAGGGGGACATAAAATTAATCAATAGAACGCTAACTAGTTAAAATATCACATTTGAAACCTAGCTAATGATTAGCCCAATAGGGTTATAGTCACAGCCATGTATGTTCCCATTCAAGCTGATACCACGACGGCCATCAAAGAACTTCACTGGACTCTATGCAAACTGGAAACCACATATCCTGAGGCTGCATTTATTGTAGCTGGGGATTTCAACAAAGCAAATTTGAGGAAAACGCTACCCAAGTTCTGACAACACATTGACTGTAGTATTTGCGCTTCAAAATCTCTCAACAACTGTTATGACTACAAGGCCCTCCCCCACCCTCCATTCGTCAAACCAGATCACAACTCTATTCTGCTCCTCCCTTCCTACAGGCAGAAAGGCAAACAGTAAGTACCCGTGCTATGGACTATTCAACGCTGGTCTGACCAATCGGAATCAATGCTTCACAATTACATTGAAGTATACAGAGACAAGGTGACTGAGTTCATCAGGAATAGTAAAGGGGATGTTGTTCCCACTTTGACAATTAAAACATACCCAAACCAAAAACCGTGGATAGATGGTGGCAGGTAGCCTAGTGTTTAGAGCGTTGGGCTAGCAACCGTAAAGTTGCTGGATCGAATCCCAGAGCTAACAATGTAAAAATCTGTCATTTTGCCCCTGAACAAGGCAGCTAACAAGGCAGCTAACCCACTGTTCCCCGTAGGCCGTCATTGTAAATAAGAATTTGTTCTTAACTGACTTGCCAAAACTGAAAGTGCGAACCACAGTGTTTAACCAAGGTTAATGGGAATAAAGTTGGATATAAACAGTGTAGTTATTCCCTCCATAAGGCAATCAAACAGGCAAAACGTCAGTACAGAGACAAAGTGGAGTCGCAATTCAACGGCTCAGACACGAGGCGTACAGTGCGTTTTGAAAGTATTCAGACCCCTTGACTTTTCCCACATTGTGTTATGTTACAGCCTTATTCTAAAATTAATTTAAAAAAACAATGTTTCACACTCATCAATCAACACACAATAACTAATTTACTCAGTACTTTGTTGAAGGACATTGGCAGCGATTACAGCCTAAAGTCTTCTTGAGTATGAAGCTACAAGCTCGGCACACCTGTATTTGGGGAGTTTCTCCCATTCTTCTCTGCAGATCGTCTCAAGCTTTGTCAGGTTGGATGGAGAGCATCGCAGCACAGCTATTTTCAGGTCTCTCCAGAGATGTTCGATTGGGTTCATGTCTGGATTCTGGCTGGGCCACTCAAGGACATTCAGAGACTTGTCCAGAAGCCTCTCCTGCGTTGTCTAGGCTGTGTGCTTAGGGTCGTTGTCTTGTTGGAAGATGAACCTTCACCCCCAGTCTGAGGTCCTGAGCACTCTGGAGCATGTTTTCATTGAGGATCTCTCTGTACTTTGCTCCGTTCATCTTTCCCTCGATCCAAACTAGTCTCACAGTCCCTGCTGCTGAAAAACATCCCCACAGCATGATGCTGCCACCACCATGCTTCACCGTAGGGATGATGCCAGGTTTCCTCCAGGCGTGAGGCTTGGAATTCAGGTCAAAGAGTTCAATCTTGGTTTCATCAGACCAGAGAATGTTGTTTCTCATGGTCTGAAAGTCTTTAGGTGCCTTTTGGCAAACTCCAAGCGGGTTGTCATGTGACTTTTACTGAGGAGTGGCTACTGGTGGAGTACTGCAGAGATGGGAGAACCTTACAGAAGGACAACCATCTCCATAGAGGAATTCTGGAGCTCTGTCAAAGTGACCATCAGGTTCTTGGTCACCTAACTGACTAAGGCCCTTCTCCCCCGATTGCTCAGTTTGGCCGGGCGGCCAGCTCTAGGAAGTGTCTTTGTGGTTCCAAACTTCTTCCATTTAAGAATGATGGAGGCCACTGTGTTCTCAGGGACCGTCAATGCTGCAGACATTTTCTGGTACCCTTCCCCAGATCTGTGCCTCGACACAATCCTGTATCGGAGCTCTACGGACAATTCCTTCGACCTCATGGCTTGTTTTTTGCTCTGACATGCACTGTCAATTGCAAAGTTTTTTAAGGACTACAAGCGAGGCAGCCCTCACAGTAGGCGTCATTCCTTCCCTGGTGTGGGACCTTACATACACAGGTGTATGCATTTCCAAATCATGTCCAATCGATTGAATTTACCACAAGTGGACTCCAATCAAGTTATAGAAACATCTCAAGGATGATCAATGGAAACAGGATGCACCTGAGCTCAATTTTGAGTCTCATAGCAAAGGGTCTGAATACTTATGTAATTAAGGTATTTCTGTGTTTTATTTTTAATACATTTGTTAAAGTTTTTAAAAACTTGTTTTCGATTTGTCATTATGGGGTATAGTGTGTAGACTGATGAGGGAAATGTATTTAAACCATTTTACAATTAGGCTATTACGTAACAAAATGTGGAAAAGGGAAAGGTGTCTGAATACAAATCAAATCAATTTTATTTATTTGTCACATACACATGGTTAGCAGATGTTAATGCGAGTGTAGCGAAATGCTTGTGCTTCTAGTTCCGACAATGCAGTAATAACGAACAAGTAATCTAACTAACAATTCCAAAAAACGACTTATACACAGTGTAAGGGGATAAAGAATATGTACATAAGGATATATGAATGAGTGATGGTACAGAGCAGCATAGGCAAGATACAGTAGATGATATCGAGTACAGTATATACATATGAGATGAGTATGTAAACAAAGTGGCATAGTTAAAGTGGCTAGTGATACATGTATTACATAAGGATGCAGTCGATGATAGAGTACAGTATATACATATGCATATGAGATGAATAATGTAGGGTAAGTAACATTATATAAGGTAGCATTGTTTAAAGTGGCTAGTGATATATTTACATCATTTCCCATCAATTCCCATTATTAAAGTGGCTGGAGTTGAGTCAGTGTCATTGACAGTGTGTTGGCAGCAGCCACTCAATGTTAGTGGTGGCTGTTTAACAGTCTGATGGCCTTGAGATAGAAGCTGTTTTTCAGTCTCTCGGTCCCAGCTTTGATGCACCTGTACTGACCTCGCCTTCTGGATGATAGCGGGGTGAACAGGCAGTGGCTCGGGTGGTTGATGTCCTTGATGATCTTTATGGCCTTCCTGTAGCATCGGGTGGTGTAGGTGTCCTGGAGGGCAGGTAGTTTGCCCCCGGTGATGCGTTGTGCAGACCTCACTACCCTCTGGAGAGCCTTACGGTTGAGGGCGGTGCAGTTGCAGTACCAGGCGGTGATACAGCCCGCCAGGATGCTCTCGATTGTGCATCTGTAGAAGTTTGTGAGTGCTTTTGGTGACAAGCCGAATTTCTTCAGCCTCCTGAGGTTGAAGAGGCGCTGCTGCGCCTTCTTCACGATGCTGTCTGTGTGAGTGGACCAATTCAGTTTGTCTGTGATGTGTATGCCGAGGAACTTAAAACTTGCTACCCTCTCCACTACTGTTCCATCGATGTGGATAGGGGGGTGTTCCCTCTGCTGTTTCCTGAAGTCCACAATCATCTCCTTAGTTTTGTTGACGTTGAGTGTGAGGTTATTTTCCTGACACCACACTCCGAGGGCCCTCACCTCCTCCCTGTAGGCCGTCTCGTCGTTGTTGGTAATCAAGCCTACCACTGTTGTGTCGTCCGCTAACTTGATGATTGAGTTGGAGGCGTGCGTGGCCACGCAGTCGTGGGTGAACAGGGAGTACAGGAGAGGGCTCAGAACGCACCCTTGTGGGGCCCCAGTGTTGAGGATCAGCGGGGAGGAGATGTTGTTGCCTACCCTCACCACCTGGGGGCGGCCCGTCAGGAAGTCCAGTACCCAGTTGCACAGGGCGGGGTCGAGACCCGGGGTCTCGAGCTTGATGACGAGCTTGGAGGGTACTATGGTGTTGAATGCCGAGCTGTAGTCGATGAACAGCATTCTCACATAGGTATTCCTCTTGTCCAGATGGGTTAGGGCAGTGTGCAGTGTGGTTGAGATTGCATCGTCTGTGGACCTATTTGGGCGGTAAGCAAATTGGAGTGGGTCTAGGGTGTCAGGTAGGGTGGAGGTGATATGGTCCTTGACTAGTCTCTCAAAGCACTTCATGATGACGGATGTGAGTGCTACGGGGCGGTAGTCGTTTAGCTCAGTTACCTTAGCTTTCTTGGGAACAGGAACAATGGTGGCCCTCTTGAAGCATGTGGGAACAGCAGACTGATATAGGGATTGA
Source organism: Oncorhynchus kisutch (assembly GCF_002021735.2). Taxonomy (NCBI): domain Eukaryota; kingdom Metazoa; phylum Chordata; class Actinopteri; order Salmoniformes; family Salmonidae; genus Oncorhynchus; species Oncorhynchus kisutch. The sequence goes on along the minus strand of NC_034187.2, from coordinate 45,004,732 downwards.
TTGAATATGTCCGTAAACACACCGGCCAGCTGGTCTGCGCATGCTCTGAGGGCGCGGCTGGGGATGCCGTCTGGGCCTGCAGCCTTGCGAGGGTTAACACGTTTAAATGTCTTACTCACCTCGGCTGCAGTGAAGGAGAGACCGCATGTTTTCGTTGCAGGCCGTGTCAGTGGCACTGTATTGTCCTCAAAGCGGGCAAAAAAGTTATTTAGTCTGCCTGGGAGCAAGACATCCTGGTCCGTGACTGGGCTGGATTTCTTCCTGTAGTCCGTGATTGACTGTAGACCCTGCCACATGCCTCTTGTGTCTGAGCCGTTGAATTGAGATTCTACTTTGTCTCTGTACTGGCGCTTAGCTTGTTTGATAGCCTTGCGGAGGGAATAGCTGCACTGTTTGTATTCGGTCATGTTACCAGACACCTTGCCCTGATTAAAAGCAGTGGTTCGCGCTTTCAGTTTCACACGAATGCTGCCATCAATCCACGGTTTCTGGTTAGGGAATGTTTTAATCGTTGCTATGGGAACGACATCTTCAACGCACGTTCTAATGAACTCGCACACCGAATCAGCGTATTCGTTAATATTGTTATCTGACGCAATACGAAACATCTCCCAGTCCATGTGATGGAAGCAGTCTTGGAGTGTGGAGTCAGCTTGGTCGGACCAGCGTTGGACAGACCTCAGCGTGGGAGCCTCTTGTTTTAGTTTCTGTCTGTAGGCAGGGATCAACAAAATGGAGTCGTGGTCAGTTTTTCCGAAAGGGGGGCGGGGCAGGGCCTTATATGCGTCGCGGAAGTTAGAGTAACAATGATCCAAGGTCTTTCCACCCCTGGTTGCGCAATCGATACGCTGATAAAATTTAGGGAGTCTTGTTTTCAGATTAGCCTTGTTAAAATCCCCAGCTACAATGAATGCAGCCTCCGGATAAATCGTTTCCAGTTTGCAGAGAGTTAAATAAAGTTTGTTCAGAGCCATCGATGTGTCTGCTTGGGGGGGATATATACGGCTGTGATTATAATCGAAGAGAATTCTCTTGGTAGATAATGCGGTCTACATTTGATTGTGAGGAATTCTAAATCAGGTGAACAGAAGGATTTGAGTTCCTGTATGTTTCTTTCATCACACCATGTCACGTTGGCCATAAGGCATACGCCCCCGCCCCTCTTCTTACCAGAAAGATGTTTGTTTCTGTCGGCGCGATGCGTGGAGAAACCCGTTGGCTGCACCGCTTCGGATAGCGTCTCTCCCGTGAGCCATGTTTCCGTGAAGCAAAGAACGTTATAGTCTCTGATGTCCCTCTGGAATGCTACACTTGCTCGGATTTCATCAGCCTTGTTGTCAAGAGACTGGACATTAGCAAGAAGAATGCTAGGGAGTGGTGCACGGTGTGCCCGTCTCCGGAGTCTGACCAGAAGACCGCCTCGTTTCCCTCTTTTTCGGAGTCGTTTTTTTGGGTCGCTGCATGGAATCCACTCCGTTGTCCTGTTTGTAAGACAGAACACAGGATCCGGGTCGCGAAAAACATATTCTTGGTCGTACTGATGGCGAGTTGACGCTGATCTTATATTCAGTAGTTCTTCTCGACTGTATGTAATGAAACCTAAGATGACCTGGGGTACTAATGTAAGAAATAACATGTAAAAAAACAAAAAACTGCATAGTTTCCTAGGAACGCGAAGCGAGGCGGCCATCTCTGTCGGCGCCGGAAGAAAACTTTCCAAATGCACTGTATATGGCAGGGTCTACAGAAAACTAGCCACTTCACGGACACCTACGTCTTGCTCCCGGATAAACTAAACACATTCTTTCCCCGCTTTGAGGATAACACAGTGCCACCGACGCAGACCGCTCCCAATGACTGTGGGATCTACTTCTCCATGGTCAACGTGTTAACCCTCGCAAGGCTGCCGGTCCAGATGGCATCCCTAGCCGCGTCCTCAGAGCAGCTGACTGTGTTTATGGACATATTCAATCTCTCCCTATCCCAGTCTGCTGTCCCCACTTGCTTCAAGATGTATTCCATTGTTCCTGTACCCAAGAAAGCCAAGGTAACTGAACTAAATTACTGTTTTGGTGCGCACCCACTTTACTTTTTGGCTGCATTTCAACCGAAATATGTCGTGTTTGATAACCGAAAGACACAGACTTCAAAACTAAAGCTGTTTTTGGTAAGTATAAACCCTTCCAGGTCTTCTGATGGAAGAACAGCAAAGATAAGGGAATATTTATGTGTTAAATTTGGGTTTCTGTGGACTCCGAGATAGAGGAGCCAAAATGCTAATTCCTGAGCGCCGACTCATATTATAGCTTAGTGAACGAAATCTGTAACGTTAAAAATAAATGTAACACAGCGATTGCATTTAGAAGAAGTGTATCTTTCTATATATATGTAGAACATGCATATTTAGTCAAAGTTTATGTTGTGTATTCCATGTTAGCTGACGGCATCTGCCGACGCAATCGTCATTTCTCCGGACATTTGAGTAGCATTTTTTTAACATGGCGTCATTGTAAACAGAGATTTATGGATATTTATAGCATATTATTGAAAAAAACATAAATGTACTGTGTAACATGTTATATTACTGTCATCTGATGAAGATTTCTAAAGGTTAGTGAAATTATTTTTCTTTTAATCCTGCGTTTGGTGATTGCATATTTTGTTCAATTTGGCTATGGAAATTAGCTGTGTCTTCGGTGTGTCTTCGGTGGTGGTTTGACATAAATATGTGCTATGTTTTCGCCGTAAAACATTTTAGAAATCTGACTTGCTGGCTAGATAAACAAGTTGTTTATCTTTCATTTGAGCTATTGGACTTGTTATTAATGTGTGGAGCTTAAATATTTCTAAGAATATTTTTGCATTCCGTGCGCCACCGTTCCAGCTGACGGTGGGGGGGCTGATCCCCAATTGGGGACCAACATCTTTGTCAGGTTAAGGATCATCTCCCCTCCACCTCTGCCTGACACCCTAGACCCACTGCAATTTGCATACCACCCCAATAGATCCAGACCATACAATCGTCATTGCACTCAACACTGCCCTAGCCTATCTGGACAAGAGGAATACCTATGTAAAAATGCAGTTCATTGACAATAGCTCAGCCTTCAACACCATAGTAGCCTCCAAGCTCATCATTAAGCTCAGGGACATGGGTCTGAACCCCGCCCTGTGCAACTGGGTTCCGGACTTCCTGACAGGCCACCCTCAGTTGGTGAAGGTAGGAAACAACACCTCCACTACGCTGATCCTAAACACAGGGGTCCCACAAGGGTGCATGCTCAGCCCCCTCCTGTACTCCCTGTTCACCCATGACTGCGTGGCCACGCACGCTTCCAACACAATTATCAAGTTTGCAGACGACACAACAGTAGTAGACCTGATTACCAACAATGACGAGATGGCCTACAGGGAGGAGGTGAGGGCTCTGGCAGAGTGGTGCCATTATAATAACCTCTACCTCAACAAAACGAAGGAGCTGATCGTGGACTTCAGGAGACAGTAGAGGGATTATGCCCCTATCCACAAAGCTTCAAGTTCCTAGGTGTACACATCACAGGAGGGCTAAAACCATCTCAAACTTTTACAGATGCACAATTGAGAGCATCCTACCGGACTGTATCACCGCTTGGTACGGCAACTGCAGCGCCCGTAAGAGCAGGGCTCGCCAGAGGGTGGTGCGGTCTGTCCAAAACATCACCGGGGGCACACTACCTGCACTCTAGGACACCAACACCACAGGAAGGCCAAAAAGATCATCAAGGACATCAACCACCTGAGCCACGGCCTGTTCACCCCGCTATCATCCAGAAGGCGAGGTCAGTACAAGTGATTCAAAGCTGGGACCTGGAGACTGAAAACACCTATCTCAAGACCATCAGACTGTTAAATAGCCATCACCCGGTTACTCAACCCTGCACCTTAGAGGCTGCTGCCCTATGTACATGGAATCACTGATCAATTTAATAATGGAACACTAGTCACTTTAAATCATGTTTACATACTGCTTTATTCATTTCATATAAGGTGGGGCAAAAAAGTATTTAGTCAGACACCAATTGTGCAAGTTCTCCCACTAAAAAAAGAGGAGAGAGGCCTGTAATTTTCATCATAGGTACACTTCAACTATGACGGACAAAATGAGAAAAAAAATCCAGAAAATCACACCAAAGAGCTGTCAAAGGACACCAGAAAAAAAATTGTAGACCTGTACCAGGCTGGGAAGACTGAATCTGCAATCGGTAAGCAGCTTGGTTTGAATAAATCAACTGTGGGAGCAATTATTAGGAAATGGAAGACATACAAGACCACTGATAATCTCACTCGATCTGGGGCTCCACGCAAGATCTCACCCCGTGGGGTCAAAATTATCACAAGAACGGTGAGCAAAAATCCCAGAACCACACGGGGGGACCTAGTGAATGACCTGCAGAGAGCTGGGACCAAAGTAACAAAGCCTACCATCAGTAACACACTACGCTGCCAGGGACTCAAATCCTGCAGTGCCAGACGTGTCCCCCTGCTTAAGCCAGTACATGTCCAGGCCCGTCTGAAGTTTGCTAAAGAGCATTTGGATGATCCAGAAGAAGATTGGGAGAATGTCATATGGTCAGATGAAACCAAAATATAACTTTTTGGTAAAAACTCAACTCGTCGTGTTTGGAGGACAAAGAATGCTGAGTTGCATCCAAAGAACACCATACCTACTGTGAAGCATGGGGGTGGAAACATCATGCTTTGGGGCTGTTTAGCTGCAAAGGGACCAGGACGACTGATCCGTGTAAAGGAAAGAATGAATGGGGCCATGTATCGTGAGATTTTGAGTGAAAACCTCCTTCCATCAACAAGGGCATTGAAGATGAAACATGGCTGGGTCTTTCAGCATGACAATGATCCCAAACACACCGCCCGGGCAACGAAGGAGTGGCTTCGTAAGAAGCATTTCAAGGTCCTGGAGTGGCCTAGCCAGTCTCCAGATCTCAACCCCATAGAAAATCTTTGGAGGGAGTTGAAAGTCCGTGTTGCCCAGCAACAGCCCCAAAACATCACTGCTCTAGAGGAGATCTGCATGGAGGAATGGGCCAAAATACCAACAACAGTGTGTGAAAACCTTGTGAAGACTTACAGAAAACATTTGACCTCTGTTATATACCCTTTGTTGGCAATGACAAAGTATTGAGATAAACTTTTGTTATTGACCAAATACTTATTTTCCACCATAATTTGCAAATAAATTCATAAAAAATCATACAATGTGATTTTCTTTCCTCATTTTGTCTGTCATGTGTACCTATGATGAAAATTAAAGGCTCTCTCTCATCTTTTTAAGTGGGAGAACTTGCACAATTGCTGGCTGACTAAATACTTTTTGCCCCACTGTGTGTGTGTGTGTATTATATATATATATATATATATATATATATAGTATTCTACTATATTTTAGTCAATTCCCCAGCAACATTTCTCGTCTTAATATATTTCTTAATTCCATTCTTTTACTTTTAGATTTGTGTGTATTGTTGTGAACTGTTAGATACTACCACACGATTGGAGACAGCGAAACGCTTGTGTTCCTACACCCGCAATAACATCTGCTAAATATGTGTATTTTACCGATAAAATTTGATTTGATTTGAAAGATAAGCAACCCCATGCTTCAGCCTATTTCTTTATAGCCACTGTGTTGCATCAGTTGGGCTACAGGTGATAATGCTTATTGCTAACAGCATACACGATAATATGGTCCAATATGTTAAAATAATTTTACCAAATATTTTACCAATATGATATTGGGCTCTTTCTGGAGGTGGAAATTATATTTTAGATGGTGTCAGCATAATTAGATTTTCATTCATTTTGGAGTAGAACGTCCTGAGCGCCTCAGTCCTTCTACATAAAAATGAACTGGGGACACCAGCCCCACTCTTCTTCATCAGTAGTCGACAGGTAAAAGTGAATTCACACATCCGTCATATTGCTTTCACCTATCATATTTTCTCAAATTAGTGCACATGAAAGAGAGGATATAAGGAAGAGAAAACACTTAAAACTATTGAACTGCACCACATAGTTTAATATTAAAGGGTCACAGACTGTCATTAAGCAGAGGAACTCACCCAGTCTTGAGGTCTGTGACACGCAGGCAGTTGGTGGAGTCAAGGCCCACTCGACCATTCCGCACCACACTGCACAACAAGGGGCGCAGCTCAGGAGAGATGCGGTTCAGTGCAACCTCAGGGGACATGCTGTTCATCTTCCACACTCAAGTTCTCTGGAAACAGCCCAAGACAGAGACCAAAGGAGCTTGCCATCATTAACGCAGTAAACACATTCAATCTCACAATGCATTGACAGCTATACAATACATATTACTGAGACATTGCTCTCATGACAGTATGTCATGTATTCTGCAAGCTATGGTCAGTTTGTTAGATTAATCAATCACAGGCACTGACATTTTGACACAGACATCTTTCCAACACTAGCAAAACATTTGCTTACCTATCTTACTGCAATTGTATTCATGCAAAATCGAGTCAAATGAATGGCAGAGAGAGCTAAATGTATTAACTAACGTTTACTTTCATTTTGATGTGTTGTTGTCGAAGGTTAGCAGCTAACTAAGTATCCATAAGCAGTAGTGGGAGGTTTTCCCAATAATTAACTAGAAAGCTTGCTAACGTTACATAAATTGCTGTCAAAGTCAGCTCAAAATTGGGAAATAGCTTACTTTATTGGAAATCCGTTAACGTTTAAATTTGTACAGCAAATAATCGGTCGTCACTAGTTACCACAGTCCCAAAGTAAAACAATAAATATTCAAAAGTGATTAACCACACTGCTAAACTTATGCGTAACCCTAATCTTAATTTTTTTGTTTTTATCAATTTTTACAACAGCCAATTTTGACTTCGTGGTTGTGTTAAACAGTGTAAACCCAAATCTTCCGGTAGATGTTTTTGGGGTCCTTTTCGGACCTCAAAGTCCATAGCTGGTGCTGCTTTTGCCGGTCTACAATAGGCTCCTTTCATCCTGTGCTAAATATATTTTTTTGATACAACTCTTTTTTGTGTGTTATAATTATGACTCCATAGAATAGATATTGCCTTTTTTTATTTGGTCAACAAATTCATTTGAAATGCATTATACGAGTCAGAACTAGCTTAGCTAGTAGAAATTCCAGAGCTGTCATTTTTCAACGTGTAACCAACCAGGCACTACCTCAGTGGCAGATTTTGACCGCGCTAGCAATGCACTTTGGCCACTTCATAACAAGACAGCGAACTCAGAATTGGACATTAGGTAATGTGTTTATATCTTACATGTCCACCTTATTTGACATAAATCCAAGTAACTTTATGGCAGTGATTTTTGCTAGCTAGCAAAGTAAACTTTAGTCAAGCAAGCTAATGTCAGCCACTGTACCAAAGATGTCTAATTGTTCTATCTGTGACTGTTGGAATCATAGCGGATTAAATTCAACTCCGCGATTTACGATGGAGTTGGGCAAGCAACTAGTGTGTGCTTACTGGAGCTCCAAGTTAGTTTTTATTTTAAAAACGACTGATTTCAGCACCCTCCAATTACGTATGACATTGTTCAGTGTAATTGTGTGCTGAAATCAGTCGTTTTTTATAAAAACGTCATTTTGTGACGTTGGAACTCCGGTCATCCCACACTAGTTTTCGCCCAGCTCCATTTTAAATTGCTGAGTTGAGTTTAGCCGGCTTTTGGCAGTGGTGGGAAAAAAGTACTCAATTATCATACATGAAAAAAAGTAAAGATACCTTTAATAGAAAATTACTCAAGTAAAAGTCACCCAGTAAAATACTGCTTGAGTAAAAGTAAAAAACTATTTTGTTTAAAATATACTTAATTATCAAAAGTAAATGGAATTGCTAAAAATGTACTTAAGTATCAAAAGTAAAAGTATAAATTATTTGAAATTCCTTATATATATATATATATATATATTAAGCAAACAAATGTTTTATTTATTTATGGAAAGCCAGTGGCACACTCCAACACTCAGACATCATTTACAAACATTTGTGTTTAATGAGTCTGCCAGAGCAGAGGCAGTAGGGAAGACCAGGGATGAATTTGACCAATGTTTTCTTGTCAAAATGTAACAAGTACTTTTGGGTGTCAGGGAAAATGTACGGTGTAAAAATGACATTATTTCCCCTAGGAATGTAAGTGAAGTGAAAGTTAGCAAAAATATAAATAATAAAGTAAAGTACAGATACCCAAAAAAACGACTTAAGTAGTACTTTAAAGTATTTTTAATAATACTAATAATAGTATTCATAATGCCCAAGAAGCCAGTGTTGGGAGGATAAATTGGCACAGGTGTTGTTACACCTTAGACGAAGTCGAGGGGCAAACCGTGCCAATTTTTCCTCCAAACACCGGCTTTGAGGGCATTTATCACTTTTATACAACGGGTTGCCAACATATTCAAATATGGATTGACGTATTTTCATTACAAATGTTATTTTGATGAATTTATTCATACTATTTCATCCTTCCACAACGTGCCCCACACATTGACTCTGTACCAGGACCCCATATATAGCATCGCTACCGGTATTTTATTGTTGCTCCTTAATTATTTGTTATTTCTATTTTTCTTTTTTTTTTAATTAAAACTGCATTTGTTGGTTAAGGGCTTGAAAGTAAGCATTTCACTGTGAGGTCTACACCTGTTGTATTCAGCACATGTGACGAATACAATTTGATTTGATTTTATAGTCCCAAAACAAATCTCGGGTTGCCACCCAAGTTGCTCGTTTTATCGGTTCGGTTGCTAGAGACCCAGTCGTTCAGTCTTTTAGGTCTGTATCTATGGAGGCGACCCAGTCGTTCATTCTAAATGTTCCATTGCCGTACTGTTAGCTCATCAACTACATCTAACTTATTCACATCAAAAAGTGCAGGCAGAATAACAGCAAAGTAGACGCATTTGCATTTGTTCAGGCTGTTTTCTAGTGACATTTATTTGGATACATCCATAACAATGTGCTCACTCGTCAGGACACGTCCAGAGGAGCTAGCCAACAACACAGCTAACACAATCACTTCAAAGTGAAGCTGGAAAGACTGTAAACTAGCTGCACTTCATTTCGTTTGACCTTTTGTCAATTGACATTTCTTTGTATATATCCATAAAAATGATACCAGCTGATTCATGATTTCGACTGGCTGAGAAACGCTCTCTCGTCCTGACTCCCAACACGTTCATTACTATGGGACAGCAGGAGATCGAATTTGAATATTGAAACAATGTTGCTAATGTCGAAGATACAGATAAGATAGCAAGGTTTATTCAAATCTCCTCTGTTGAAAACTAAATGTTAGTCTAAAGGAAATGTGAGATGATGTCTAAATGCTTTTTATTGTGGAGATGAAGTTTACAAAGTGCCTGGCTGGGTAGATCAGACAGTGGATTGCGCAGTCAGATGGAACGGTGTAAATAGGCATTTTAATGTCATTAAAGTTAGCTGGTGGTAAATCGTGGTATAGACACCGACACGAAGGCGGTTTTACCAATCAGCATTCAGGATTAGACCCACCTGCTGTATAATAGGCAATAACAAACACTTGGACCATATAAACTAAAGTTAATCTTCAACAGTGAATGCTGTGTATGGCCTATTTCATGGCTGGTCCAAAGTTCCTAACCAGCTATTGACTAGCAAGCCTCTATTGGCCTACTATGTGCTGTAGTAGCTAGCCAACTCTGTTTCTAGCTTCACAATGAACAAAAACACAGAAATAAGCACCAAGACAAGACTGCACAATGGAGGTAAAACTAAAATGGCAATGGACTGGGAACACCAGGACACCGATTTGCTACTCGTGCTATGTCTAGAAAAATTAGGAATGTTATGAGAAACACTGATTAATTACCGTCATGCCCAGACAGTGTGTGAAAGGCTTGAATCCTAGGGGGAAACTTGATTTCTTGCATACTCTCTCCTCAAAACAATGAATTGGATGCAGTTTGGTAAGGAGGCACAAGACAAGGACAGATGGCGTTAGGAATCACATCAACAAAAAATCCTATATTCACATTGGGTCAAACTGTGTCAGTGTGGCTTTAATCATTAATTGCCATCATTGCATTGTTCCCCTCTCAATGAGAAGTTGCCATAACCTGATGGAGTGGAGTGGGTCCCAAACCATACTAAACAAAAAAATAAATGCAACATGTAAAGTGGTGTTCCCATGTTTCATGAGCTGAAATAAAAAAATCCCAGAAATGTACCATACACACAAAAAGCTTATTTCTCTAAAATGTTGTGCATACATTTGTTTACATCCCTGTTAGTGAGCATTTCTCCTTTGCAAAGATAATCCATCCACCTGAAAGGTGTGTCATATCAAGAAGCTGATTAAACAGCTGGGGACAATAAAATACCACTCAAAATTTTGTCACACAACACAATGCCACATATGTCTCAAGCTTTGAGGGAGCGTGCAAATTGGCATGCTGACTGCAGGAATGTCCACCAGAGCTGTTGCCAGAGAATGTTAATTAACAGAATGTTAATTTCTCTACCATTCTCATCCACTTTCGATGGCTACTGTTATGCTGGAGAAGTGTGGTCTTCATGGATTAATCCCGGTTTCAACTGTACTGGGCAGCTGGGAGACAGCCTGTATGGCGTCGTGTGGGAAAACGGTTTGCTGATGTCAACGTTATGTACAGCGTGCCCCATGATGGTGATGGGGTTATGGTATGGTCAGGCATAAACTACAGACAATGAACCCAATTGCATTTTATCAATGGCAATTTGAATGCACAGAGGTACCGTGACGAGATTCTGAGGCCCATTGTCGTGACATTCATCCGCCGCCATCACCTCATGTTTCAGAAGGATAATGCACAACTCCATGTCACAAGGATCTGTACGCAATTCCTGGAAACAGAAATTGTTGCAGTTCATCCATGGCCTGCATACTCATCACACGTCACCCATTGAGCATGTTTGGGATACTCTGGATCGACATGCACGACAGATTGTTCCAGTTCCCGCCAATATCCATGAACTTCGCACAGCCATTGAAGAGGAGTGGGACAACATTCCACAGGCCACAGTCAACAGCCTGATCAACTCAATGCGAAGGAGATACAGTGCCTTGCGAAAGTATTCAGCCCCCTTGAACTTTGCGACCTTTTGCCACATTTCAGGCTTCAAACATAAAGATATAAAACTGTATTTTTTTGTGAAGAATCAACAACAAGTGGGACACAATCATGAAGTGGAACGACATTTATTGGATATTTCAAACTTTTTTAACAAATCAAAAACTGAAAAATTGGGCGTGCAAAATTATTCAGCCCCCTTAAGTTAATACTTTGTAGCGCCACCTTTTGCTGCGATTACAGCTGTAAGTCACTTGGGGTATGTCTCTATCAGTTTTGCACATTGAGAGACTGAAATTTTTTCCCATTCCTCCTTGCAAAACAGCTCGAGCTCAGTGAGGTTGGATGGAGAGCATTTGTGAGCAGCAGTTTTCAGTTCTTTCCACAGATTCTAGATTGGATTCAGGTCTGGACTTTGACTTGGCCATTCTAACACCTGGATATGTTTATTTTTGAACCATTCCATTGTAGATTTTGCTTTATGTTTTGGATCATTGTCTTGTTGGAAGACAAATCTCCGTCCCAGTCTCAGGTCTTTTGCAGACTCCATCAGGTTTTCTTCCAGAATGGGCCTGTATTTGGCTCCATCCATCTTCCCATCAATTTTAACCATCTTCCCTGTCCCTGCTGAAGAAAAGCAGGCCCAAACCATGATGCTGCCACCACCATGTTTGACAGTGGGAATGGTGTGTTCAGGGTGATGAGCTGTGTTGCTTTTACGCCAAACATAACGTTTTGCATTGTTGCCAAAAAGTTCAATTTTGGTTTCATCTGACCAGAGCACCTTCTTCCACATGTTTGGTGTGTCTCCCAGGTGGCTTGTGGCAAACTTTAAACGACACTTTTTATGGATATCTTTAAGAAATGGCTTTCTTCTTGCCACTCTTCCATAAAGGCCAGATTTGTGCAATATACGACTGATTGTTGTCCTATGGACAGAGTCTCCCACCTCAGCTGTAGATCTCTGCAGTTCATCCAGAGTGATCATGGGCCTCTTGGCTGCATCTCTGATCAGTCTTCTCCTTGTATGAGCTGAAAGTTTAGAGGGACGGCCAGGTCTTGGTAGATTTGCAGTGGTCTGATACTCCTTCCATTTCAATATTATCGCTTGCACAGTGCTCCTTGGGATGTTTAAAGCTTGGGAAATCTTTTTGTATCCAAATCCGGCTTTAAACTTCTTCACAACAGTATCTCGGACCTGCCTGGTGTGTTCCTTGTTCTTCATGATGCTCTCTGCGCTTTTAACGGACCTCTGAGACTATCACAGTGCAGGTGCATTTATACGGAGACTTGATTACACACAGGTGGATTGTATTTATCATTATTAGTCATTTAGGTCAACATTGGATCATTCAGAGATCCTCACTGAACTTCTGGAGAGAGTTTGCTGCACTGAAGTAAAGGGGCTGAATCATTTTGCACGCCCAATTTTTCAGTTTTTGATTTGTTAAAAAAGTTTGAAATATCCAATAAATGTCGTTCCACTTCATGATTGTGTCCCACTTGTTGTTGATTCTTCACAAAAAAATAAAGTTTTATATCTTTATGTTTGAAGCCTGAAATGTGGCAAAAGGTCGCAAAGTTCAAGGGGGCCGAATACTTTCGCAAGGCACTGTAGTTTGCGCTGCATGAGGTAAATGGTGGTCACTCCAGATACTGACTGGTTTTCTGAACCACGCCTAGGGCTGTTATGGTGACCATATTACCGCCACACCGGCGATCACAAGTCATGAAGGTAGTCAAATTCCACGTCACTGTTTAAACACGGTAATTATTCTTCTCCAAACTCTGATGCTGCTGATGGTCGTTAGTAGATTACCCAACTTGCTAACTGCCTGGTACTCATCACTCTGTTGTCCCTCTAATCACTCTGATGTCAATGCAAATGTAACCAAAAATCTAATCAAACACTTCATTAGAGCTGAACAGAGTGGTGGCCTCTATTAGAAAGAGTAACCCAACCGCTTTCTATAGGCTAGGCCTACTACAGTTGAAGTTGAAAGTTTACATACACTTAGGTTGGAGTCATTAAAACTAGTTTTTCAAACACTCCACAAATTACTTGTTAACAAACTATAGTTTTGCCAAGTCAGTTAGGACATCTACTTTGTGCATGACACAAGTCATTTTTCCAAAAATTGTTTACAGACAGATTATTTCACTCATAATTCACTGTATCACAATTCCAGTGGGTCAGAAGTTTACATACACTAAAATCTCCATAAAAAAGACAGACTACGGTTTGCAACTGCACATGGGGAAAAATATCGTACTTTTTGGAGAATGTCCTCAAAACGAAACAAAAATAGAACTGTTTGGCCATAATGACCATTGTTATGTTTGGAGGAAAAAGGTGGAGGCTTGCAAGCAGAAGAACACCGTCCCAACCGTGAAGCACAGGGGTGGCAGCATCATGTCGTGGGGGTGCTTTGCTGCAGGAGGGCCTGTCCACTGGAAAAGTGTCCTCCATTCACTATTTAACCCTGCCCATTTCGAGACATGATAATGGTCCATTCTAAATCAAAACCAATTTCATCCATATATTATTTAGTATATGCAAAGATGAGATTAAACCAAAGTAACAAGAATATTTAGACTTAGGGATGCCACCCGTTAGATAAAATCCCGAACGGTTCCGTATTTCACTGAAATAGTAAACGTTTTGTTTTCTAAATGATAGTTTCCGGATTCGACCATATTAATGACCAAAGGCTCATACTGTATTTCTGTGTGTTATTATGTTATAATTAAGTCTATGATTTGATAGAGCAGTCTGACTGAGCTATGGTAGGCAGCAGCAGGCTCGTAAGCATTCATTCAAACAGCACTTTTGTGCATTTTGGTGCTTCTCCAAGGTGGCATAGCAGTTCAGACGTCTTTTGTCCTCGTCTTGTCGTGTCCTGTATATATATATATTTACAACTTTTTCACATACATTTTATTTTTATTTTCCATCAACTCATCTTCAAAACACTCTCCTGCAACCCGCCTCACCAATGTATATTTATAAAAAAGTATTATTTACCTCAGATCTGTAATCCTCCAAGAAGCTAGCCAGAAACTCCAGGAGGCTGGCCTGAAACTAGCCAGAAGCTAATCCAGAAGCTAGTTCAGAAGCTAGTTGGCTCCTTTACTGGTAAGTCGTTGGTGTTCAGCTAACCACGGTTTGTGGTCATCGGCTATCCTTTGGCTCGAAAGTCTATCGCCAGTTCTGTACGGCGCAGCGCGGCTCGGAGCGGAGCATACCGGACCAATTTTTCTCTCCATGTCCCTGGATTTCGACTGCTCTCTGGACATTCATGCCCGGATCTCACAGCTAGCTAGCTGCTATCCGTGTGACTATCGGCCTTCGTCGATTCCGGAGCAAACATCAATTGTTCCGGAGCTAGCAAGCTCCGTCAATCACTCTTGAGTTCCATCAATCGCACCTGGGCTGCAGTCGCCTATCCGGACCCGTTTTGCTGCCTTCGCGGAGCCCCACCGGGCCTTCACAACTGGACTGCCGACGTTATCTACCCGAAGGGGTTATTCGGCTGGCTCCTCCGTCGCGACGTTACCTGAACGCCCATCTGCGGCCTGCTAACCGTTAGCTGTCTTACCGGCTGCTATCTGAATAGACAATCGGACAATTTTTTTAAATTTATTTTTATTTATTTATTTATTATTATTATTATGTTTTCTTCTTGGGCCTCTATAACTATATCTATTGTTTTTATTTTTGTTGTTGTTGTGTGATTTGGATTGATCCCCTCTACCACACGGAACCCCACTAATCTACTGACGGAGCGCAGGAGGTGGCTAACAACAGACCTCCATCCTATGCTAGCTTGCTACCGATGCCCTGGCTAGCTGTCTAAATCACCAACCAACCTCTCCACTCACCGGACCCTTTTGATCACTCGACTAAGCATGCCTCTCCTTAATGTCAATATGTCTTGTCCATTTCTGTTCTGGTTAGTGTTTATTGGCTTATTTCACTGTAGAGCCTCTAGTCCTGCTCACTATACCTTATCCAACCTATTAGTTCCACCACCCACACATGCAATGACATCTCCTGGTTTCAACGATGTTTCTAGAGACAATATCTCTCTCTTCATCACTCAATACCTAGGTTTACCTCCACTGTATTCACATCCTACCATACATTTGTCTGTACATTATACCTTGATGCTATTTTATCGCCCCCAGAAACCTCCTTTTACTCTATGTTCCAGACGTTCTAGACGACCAATTCTCATAGCTTTTAGCCGTACCCTTATTCTACTCCTCCTATGTTCCTCTGGCGATGTAGAGGTGAATCCAGGCCCTGCAGTGCCTAGCTCCACTCCTATTCCCCAGGCGCTCTCTTTTGACGACTTCTGTAACCGTAATAGCCTTGGTTTCATGCATGTTAACATTAGAAGCCTCCTCCCTAAGTTTGTTCTATTCACTGCTTTAGCACACTCTGCCAACCCGGATGTTCTAGCTGTGTCTGAATCCTGGCTTAGGAAGACCACCAAAAACTCAGACATTTTAATTCCAAACTACAACATTTTCAGACAAGATAGAACTGCCAAAGGGGGCGGTGTTGCAATCTACTGAAAAGATAGCCTGCAGAGTTCTGTCCTACTATCCAGGTCTGTACCCAAACAATTTGAACTTCTACTTTTAAAAATCCACCTCTCTAAAAACAAGTCTCTCACCGTTGCCGCCTGCTATAGACCACCCTCTGCCCCCAGCTGTGCTCTGGACACCATATGTGAACTGATTGCCCCCCATCTATCTTCAGAGTTCGTGCTGCTAGGCGACCTAAACTGGAACATGCTTAACACCCCAGCCATCCTACAATCTAAACTTGATGCCCTCAATCTCACACAAATAATCAATGAACCTACCAGGTACCTCCCCAAAACCTTAAACACGGGCACCCTCATAGATATCATCCTAACCAACTTCCCCTCTAAATACACCTCTGCTGTCTTCAACCAAGATCTCAGCGATCACTGCCTCATTGCCTGCATCCGTAATGGGTCAGCGGTCAAACGACCTCCACTCATCACTGTAAAACGCTCCCTGAAACACTTCTGCGAGCAGGCCTTTCTAATCGACCTGGCCGGGGTATCCTGGAAGGATATTGATCTCATCCCGTCAGTAGAGGATGCCTGGATATTTTTTAAAAATGCCTTCCTAACCATCTTAAATAAACATGCCCCATTTAAGAAATTTAGAACCAGGAACAGATATAGCCCTTGGTTCTCCCCAGACCTGACTGCCCTTAACCAACACAAAAACATCCTATGGCGTTCTGCATTAGCATCGAACAGCCCCCGTGATATGCAGCTGTTCAGGGAAGCTAGAAATCATTATACACAGGCAGTTAGAAAAGCCAAGGCTAGCTTTTTCAAGCAGAAATTTGCTTCCTGCAACACTAACTCAAAAAAGTTCTGGGACACTGTAAAGTCCATGGAGAATAAGAACACCTCCTCCCAGCTGCCCACTGCACTGAAGATAGGAAACACTGTCACCACTGATAAATCCACCATAATTGAGAATTTCAATAAGCATTTTTCTACGGCTGGCCATGCTTTCCACCTGGCTACTCCTACCCCGGACAACAGCACTGCACCCCCAACAGCAACTCGCCCAAGCCTTCCCCATTTCTCCTTCTCCCAAATCCATTCAGCTGATGTTCTGAAAGAGCTGCAAAATCTGGACCCCTACAAATCAGCCGGGCTAGACAATCTGGACCCTTTCTTCCTAAAATTATCTGCCGAAATTGTTGCCACCCCTATTACTAGCCTGTTCAACCTCTCTTTCGTGTCGTCTGAGATTCCCAAAGATTGGAAAGCAGCTGCGGTCATCCCCCTCTTCAAAGGGGGGGACACTCTTGACCCAAACTGCTACAGACCTATATCTATCCTACCGTGCCTTTCTAAGGTCTTCGAAAGCCAAGTCAACAAACAGATTACCGACCATTTCGAATCTCACCATACCTTCTCTGCTATGCAATCCGGTTTCAGAGCTGGTCATGGGTGCACCTCAGCCACGCTCAAGGTCCTAAACGATATCTTAACCGCCATCGATAAGAAACATTACTGTGCAGCCGTATTCATTGATCTGGCCAAGGCTTTCGACTCTGTCAATCACCATATCCTCATCGGCAGACTCGACAGCCTTGGTTTCTCAAATGATTGCCTCGCCTGGTTCACCAACTACTTCTCTGATAGAGTTCAGTGTGTCAAATCGGAGGGTCTGCTGTCCGGACCTCTGGCAGTCTCTATGGGGGTGCCACAGGGTTCAATTCTTGGACCGACTCTCTTCTCTGTATACATCAATGAGGTCGCTCTTGCTGCTGGTGAGTCCCTGATCCACCTCTACGCAGACGACACCATTCTGTATACTTCCGGCCCTTCTTTGGACACTGTGTTAACAACCCTCCAGGCAAGCTTCAATGCCATACAACTCTCCTTCCGTGGCCTCCAATTGCTCTTAAATACAAGTAAAACTAAATGCATGCTCTTCAACCGATCGCTACCTGCACCTACCCGCCTGTCCAACATCACTACTCTGGACGGCTCTGACTTAGAATACGTGGACAACTACAAATACTTAGGTGTCTGGTTAGACTGTAAACTCTCCTTCCAGACCCATATCAAACATCTCCAATCCAAAGTTAAATCTAGAATTGGCTTCCTATTTCGCAACAAAGCATCCTTCACTCATGCTGCCAAACATACCCTTGTAAAACTGACCATCCTACCAATCCTCGACTTTGGCGATGTCATTTACAAAATAGCCTCCAATACCCTACTCAACAAATTGGATGCAGTCTATCACAGTGCAATCCGTTTTATCACCAAAGCCCCATATACTACCCACCATTGCGACCTGTACGCTCTCGTTGGCTGGCCCTCGCTTCATACTCGTCGCCAAACCCACTGGCTCCATGTCATCTACAAGACCCTGCTAGGTAAAGTCCCCCCTTATCTCAGCTCGCTGGTCACCATAGCATCTCCCACCTGTAGCACACGCTCCAGCAGGTATATCTCTCTAGTCACCCCCAAAACCAATTCTTTCTTTGGCCGCCTCTCCTTCCAGTTCTCTGCTGCCAATGACTGGAACGAACTACAAAAATCTCTGAAACTGGAAACACTTATCTCCCTCACTAGCTTTAAGCACCAACTGTCAGAGCAGCTTACAGATTACTGCACCTGTACATAGCCCACCTATAATTTAGCCCAAACAACTACCTCTTTCCCAACTGTATTTAATTTTAATTTATCTATTTATTTTGCTCCTTTGCACCCCATTATTTTTTATTTCTACTTTGCACATTCTTCCATTGCAAAACTACCATTCCAGTATTTTACTTGCTATATTGTATTTACTTTGCCATCATGGCCTTTTTTGCCTTTACCTCCCTTCTCACCTCACATTGTATATAGACTTGTTTATACTGTATTATTGACTGTATGTTTGTTTTACTCCATGTGTAACTCTGTGTCGTTGTATGTGTCGAACTGCTTTGCTTTATCTTGGCCAGGTCGCAATTGTAAATGAGAACTTGTTCTCAACTTGCCTACCTGGTTAAATAAAGGTAAAATAAAATAAAATAAATAAATAAAATTTTGCCAGCAGCTCTTCGCAAGCACAGCGCTGTTTATGACTTCAAGCCTATCAGCCTAATGGCTGGTGTAACCGATGTGAAATGGCTAGCTAGTTAGCTTTGTGTGCACTAACAGTGTTTCAAACGTCACTCGCTCTGAGACTTGGAGTAGTTATTCCCCTTGCTCTGCAAGGGCCACGGCTTTTGTGGAGCGATGGGTAACGCTTCTTCGAGTGTGGCTGTTGTCGATGTGTTCCTGGTTCGAGCCCAGGTATGGGCGAGGAGAGGGACGGAAGCTATACTGTTACACTGACAATACTATAGTGCCTATAAGAACATTCAATAGTCAAAGGTATATGAAATACAAATAGTATAGAGAGAAATATAAATACTATATTAACTACAATCTAAAATCTCTTACCTTGGAATAATTGAAGTCTCATGTTAAAAGGAACCACCAACTTTCATATGTTCTCATGTTCTGAGCAAGTAACTCAAACGTTAGCTTTTTTTACATGGCACAAATTGCAATTTTATTTCTCCAACACTTTGTTTTTGCATTATTTAAACGAAATTGAACATGTTTCATTATTTATTTGAGGCTAAATGGATTTTTATTGATGTATTATAATAAGATAAAATAAGTGTTCATTCAGTATTGTTGTAATTGTCATTATGACAAATAAAGAAATAAAAATCGTCCGATTTAATCTGTATCTGCCTTTTTTGGTCCTCATAATCGGTTGACCTCTACTCCACATGTTCATTAATTGTTTATGGTTCATTGAACAAGCATGGGAAACAGTTTTAAACCCTTTACAATGATGATCTGTGAAGTTATTTAGATTTTTTTTTGAAAGACCGGGTCTTTGCTGAGTTTATGAACTGTAACTCAGTAACATCTTTAAAATTGTTCCATGTTGCTTTTATATTTTTGTTCAGTGTAGGCTAACATTCCGGCTTCTATCATCCCCTCAGCTTTTTCTAAAAATAGATACAAAGTATTTGAAAATATATATATATAATATAAAGTAATATAAAGTAGGCCTAAATTACCCCCATTGCATCATTTTATAGACACTTTTTCAAGTCATACACTTTCCATGTCCATCCTTACGACACAACTAGGCCTAGGCTAATCTCCATGAATATATCAACTTTTGTGTCAGTTTAACCCAATGAAAAATAATTTTGCTCCCTTTGTTTTGTCAAGAAAGACCAGGTTGTAGTAGGCTAACTGAGAAGTTGACTTAACTCATTATGCAAGTAAACCAGAATCTGAGAGGGGGCCCCCTGTTTTGAGTGGTCGGACATGCTTGCTAAAATTGTATCTGCTGCAATAGGGGTAGCACATCTAACAGCCATGGCTGAGGAAGACAATATGCTCAGAAATGTGGGAGAATTTAGCCTAGCTGTCCTAGAGCCAGCGGCCAGGCTTTCTGAGCCTTTTTACTGCTTAGGAGGAGATTTGAAAAGATTAACAGACAAGCATGAACTCCAATACATGCCAAGGATTGAATTAATTAAAGATTTTTCTGGGCTGTGTTCAGTCACGTGGTGTAGCATTGAAATAATCGCTGGGTTTAGATTGGCACCTGTCCAACTCTGAGAGAGCTGTGAATGCTCTATTTTTACCTTGTTCCAGTCAGTTCATGGTAATATGGCAAAGACTGAGTTTCTTTTGAGTGCAGTTTCAGTATGATATGTTATTGTTGCTTGAAATGCCCCTAGCAGTGAGTATTCTCTACGATTAGCCTAGGCATAGTTTTTAAACCCCTAAATCACATTACAATAAATATTTTCCTATACTCATGTTGGCTCCAATTATAAAAATGTCTCACCAGACTCTTAATGACGAGCCTAAGTAACCTTTGCTGAAAAGTATGTTGCTGGGTCAAAGGGGAAGCTATGACAAATGTAATAATTTAGTTTGTACTTAAAGCTAAGCTAACAATAAACAAATCTCTAAAGTATCCATTGCCTCCTGTGTGTCTCTCTCCAATAGACCATGACGGAGGAGGCTTTCGATGTGGTGGTGGTGGGTTCCTGTATGACTGACTTGGTCAGGTGAGTTAGTTATGCTATGCATAACATCACTGAGAGAGGGATTGGATCAGAATTTGCCCCAAAGTACTTTTGAGATCTTATGGGAACATTTTGTAGAAGTTATTGGGTCACATATCAACAATACATCTGTAGTTTGAGATGTCAAAATATGTCACATGTAGTTCTATTTCAAATATATCTTCTCGATATTTCACTTGATTGAGATTCGCTCAGGTGGTTTCTTTAACGGAAGTAGGCTACAAATCGCAGCATCTGGTGGAGACAGACAGGTCGATTGGCGAATGAGGTGAGGCCCTCTCCTCTCCATACGGCTTATCGATGTCTGAAACGGGCAGCATCCAGACTAAATATCGACTGGCCCGAACCCGTAGGGGGTAGAAGTGCTGAAATGGACTTAGTCGACGAGAGGAGGCTCCCCTCTCGCACCACTCCAGGTAAACAACTCCTCCCGGTGGTCCCATCTTGTGTGGCGGAAGCCCAACTTAACTGGGACAAGACCCTAACCACTAAAGTACAGACCAAGTACTTTAATAATATGGGTATTCAGAATATGGAGTTGGCCCCCGAGGGTTGAGTTGTTGCTGGCCAGCCACCTCAATCCTTATGCCATGTCACAGACCGGCATCTCCCTCCATGGGAATGCGGAGCGCTTTTCCGCCTCCATCTTCCAAAAGGTATATGTGTCTGCCGCACGTTCAGTACGGGCATTCAAAATTATGTCAAAGCTGATGGCATACCAAGACGATTTGCTTATGGAGATGCAACAACTCCTAGCAAACGGTATAGCCAACCAGGGCCTTATGGTTGGAGATCTGTGTCTTTGCAGACTTCACCCTACGAGCCTCCAGAGGCGCCATCAAAGGTCGTGGGCGTACCAAATCAAATCAAATGAAATTTTATTTGTCACATACACATGGTTAGCAGATGTTAGTGCGAGTGTAGCGAAATGCTTGTGCTTCTAGTTCCGACAATGCAGTAATAACCAACAAGTAATCTAGCTAACAATTCCAAAACTACTACCTTATAGACACAAGTGTAAGGGGATAAAAAATATGTACATAAAGATATATGAATGAGTGATGGTACAGAGCGGCATAGGCAAGATACAGTAGATGGTATTGAGTGCAGTATATACATATGAGATGAGTATGTAAACAAAGTGGCATAGTTAAAGTGGCTAGTGATACATGTATTACATAAGGATGCAGTAGATGATATAGAGTACAGTATATTCGTATACATATGAGATGAATAATGTAGGGTATGTAAACATTATATTAGGTAGCATTGTTTAAAGTGGCTAGTGATATATTTTACATCAATTCCCATCAATTCCCATTATTAAAGTGGCTGGAGTTGAGTCAGTGTGTTGGCAGCAGCCACTCAATGTTAGTGGTGGCTGTTTAACAGTCTGATGGCCTTGAGATAGAAGCTGTTTTTCAGTCTCTCGGTCCCAGCTTTGATGCACCTGTACTGACCTCGCCTTCTGGATGATAGCGGGGTGAACAGGCAGTGGCTCGGGTGGTTGCTGTCCTTGATGATCTTTATGGCCTTCCTGTGACATCGGGTGGTGTAGGTGTCCTGGAGGGCAGGTAGTTTGCCCCCGGTGATGCGTTGTGCAGACCTCACTACCCTCTAGAGAGCCTTACGGTTGTGGGCGGAGCAGTTGCCGTACCAGGCGGTGATACAGCCCGACAGGATGCTCTCGATTGTGCATCTGTAGAAGTTTATGAGTGCTTTTGGTGACAAGCCGAATTTCTTCAGCCTCCTGAGGTTGAAAAGGCGCTGCTGCGACTTCTTCACGATGCTGTCTGTGTGGACCAATTCAGTTTGTCTGTGATGTGTATGCCGAGGAACTTAAAACTTACTACCCTCTCCACTACTGTTCCATCGATGTGGATAGGGGGGTGTTCCCTCTGCTGTTTCCTGAAGTCCACAATCATCTCCTTAGTTTTGTTGACGTTGAGTGTGAGGTTATTTTCCTGACACCACACTCCGAGGGCCCTCACCTCCTCCCTGTAGGCCGTCTCGTCGTTGTTGGTAATCAAGCCTACCACTGTTGTGTCGTCCGCAAACTTGATGATTGAGTTGGAGGCGTGCGTGGCCACGCAGTCGTGGGTGAACAGGGAGTACAGGAGAGGGCTCAGAACGCACCCTTGTGGGGCCCCAGTGTTGAGGATCAGCGGGGTGGAGATGTTGTTGCCTACCCTCACCACCTGGGGGCGCCCCGTCAGGAAGTCCAGTACCCAGTTGCACAGTGCGGGGTCGAGACCCAGGGTCTCGAGCTTGATGACGAGCTTGGAGGGCACTATGGTGTTAAATGCCGAGCTGTAGTCGATGAACAGCATTCTCACATAGGTATTCCTCTTGTCCAGATGGGTTAGGGCAGTGTGCAGTGTGGTTGAGATTGCATCGTCTGTGGACCTATTTGGGCGGTAAGCAAATTGGAGTGGGTCTAGGGTGTCATGCTGTGGTGGGGGAGAGAGCCCTGTGTCTTGACTTGTCCAGCCTCTTGGACATAGCTGCGGGAAGTAGGGGTGCTGGTGGTAGGGGTGCTCTCTGAACAGACATAATTTTGCTCCAGAAGATCAATAGCCTCTAACATAAATGGCTGTGGATTAAGTTTTATCACAAGCATTTACAGTCGGGAAGGCCGCAATTTGGGCAGCACGTGCACCAAATATAGAGCAGCTTGTTGCATTGTGTCCATAGATATAATCCATGGAAGGATTTTGGAACTTCTATCCCTGGCACTTTGACCGTTAAACTCATGGGTACACTAGCAATGGCTGCCAGTCCTGACTTGAATGGGAACATCCCATCTATGGATTATATGTCTATGATTGGTTGTGGCTGTCAGTTTGACTTTCATAAATTTCAAATTTAAAGCAAATGCCTACTGCTGAAAAGAGAAGACTAATCTGTCTGTAGAAGCTAACTATTTTTCTCTAGTGTCTTATCTTGAGATCATGGCAAAGCGCATCGGCCATCACCGGCGAGAAGCCTATGCTTCATTTTCATCATTGGGTGAATCAGTGTCACTGGAAAGTTTATTTTATAGCTTATACTATATACAGTGCCTTCAGAAAGTATTCACACTCCTTGACTTTTTCCAAATGTTGTTGTGTTACAGCCTGAATTTAAAATGGATTAAATAAATATTTTTTTGTCACTGACCTACACACAATACCGCATAATGTCAAAGTGGAATTATTGTTTTTTGAAATTTTTACAAATAATTTTGTTGTTGTTGAAATTTTTACAAATTGAGTCAATAAGTATTCAAACCCTTTTTATGGCAAGCCCAAATAAGTTCAGGAGTAAAAATGAGCTTAGCAACTATTTTTGAATAACTACCTCATCTCTGTACCCCACACTGTACCCAACACATACAACATACAAAGGTCCCTCAGTCGAGCAGGGAATTTCAAACACAGAATCAACCGCGAAGACCAGGGAGGTTTTCCAATGCCTTGCAAAGAAGGGCACCTATTGATAGATGGGTAAAAATAGAAGCAGAAATTGAATATCTCTTTGAGCATGGTGAAGTTATTAATTACACTTTGGATGATGTATCAATGCACCCAGTCACTACAAAAATACAGGCGTCCTTCCTAACTCAGTTTCCGGAAAGGAAGGAAACCACTCAGGGATTTCACCATGAGGCCAATGTTGACAGTTAGTTAGAGCTTAATGCCTGTGATAGGAGAAAACTGAGGATGGATGAACAACATTGTAGTTATTCCACAATACTAACCTAATTGACAGAGTGAAAAGAAGGAAGCCTGTACAGAATAAAAATATTCTAAAACATGCATCCTGTTTGCAACAAGGAACTGAAGTAATACAACAACAAAAATGTGGCAAAGCAATTAACTTTATGCCCTGAATACATTGTGTTATGTTTGGGGCAAATCCATTACAACACATTACTGAGTACGACTCTCTATATTTTCAAGCATAGTGGTGGGCAGTATCATGTTATGGGTATGCTTGTAATCATTGAGGACTGGAGAGTTTTTCAGGATAAAAAAGAAATGGAATATAGCTAAGCACAGGCAAAATCCAAGAGGAAAACCTGGTTCAGTCTGCTTGAATGAATGAATTCAAGATAATTCAAGATGAATTAACTTTTCAGCAGGACTAAAACAGGCAAAATACTTGTCCAGCCTCTCGGACATAGCCTTGGGAAGTAGGGGTATTGTTAGGTTACGGTGCATTCGGAAAGTATTCAGACCCTTTGACTTTTTACACATTTTGTTACGTTACAGCCTTATTCTAAAATGTATTATATTGTTATTCTTATTGTGTTACTTTTAATTTTTTTGCCTACTTAGTAAATATTTAATTTTTCTTGAACTGCACTGTTGGTTAAGGGCTTGTAAGTAAGCATTTCGCGGTAAAGTCTACACTTGTTGTATTCGGCGCATGTGGCAAATAAAGTTTGATTTGATATTTGTTATGTCCAAACTTTTGGCATGTTCCATAAATTGCGGCTGTGAATCCGCCATAGAAATAGAAAGAAAGAGGATGATGCTCCAGTAATATGAATAGCCTAACTATTGAACGATTTGGACTAGATTTTACATTGTAATGGGCATGATGCGACCTTTGGTAGGCTGCTGGCAGACTGCGCTACAGCAATGCCAAGTTAGCCCATGCTCATGCCATGGTTCTCAGCTATGGGAAGTGAAATGATAGGTTACGATGACTTTTGCTCATGATGCACGCCGCAAATGACATGTAACAACACCTTCAGCTCATCGGACACGAAACAAAACACCAATACAAATGTAACAACAGCACAAAATAGATAAACACGTTTTTGGAATTTTCTTTTGCAGGTGCCTTTTCATTATAGGATGGATACTTGTGATTTCTAGCTGCACCAATTAAAGCAGTGGAGCGTGGTCAAAACTATTAATCTTGGAGCGACAGGGGGAACGCGATTCCAAAATGCAATCATATCACACGCAAATGTACCATTTATAAAATGTTTCTATACCGTTTATTAGGTATACCCATCAAGTACCGGGTTGGACCCACTTTGCCTCCAGAACAGCCTGAATTATTTGGGGCATGGAAACGTTGCTCAATTGGTATCAGGGGACCTAACGTGTGCAAGGAAAACATTCCCCACACCGTTACATTATCGCCACCAGCCTGTACCGTTGACACCAGGCAGGATCGGGCCATGGATTCATGCTGCTTATACTCTGCCATCAGTATGACGCAAAAGGAAACGGGATTCGTCGGACCAGGCAATGTTTTTCCACTTATCAATTGTCCAATGTTGATCGCGTGCCCACTGGAGCTGCTTCTTCTTGTTTTTAGCTGATAGGAGTGGAACCCGGGGTGTTCGTCTTCTGCAATAACCCATCCGTGACAAGGATCGATGAGTTGTGCGTTCCGAGATGCCGTTCTGCACACTACTGTTGTACTGCGCCATTATTTGCCTGTTTGTAGCCTGCTTAGTAGCTTGCACGGATCTTGCCATTCTCATTCGACCTCTCATCAACGAGCTGTTTTCGTGCACAGGATTGCTGCTTACTGGATGTTTTGTGTTTGTTGCACCATTCTCAGTAAACCCTAGACACTGTTGTGCGTGAAAAGCGCAGGAGGCCGGACGTTTCTGAGATATTGGAACCGGCGCGCCTGGCACCGACAATCATACTACGCTCAGTCGCTTAGGTCACTTGTTTTGCCCATTCTAATGTTCAATAAATCCCAAATGGAAGGTAAACAGTTGGATGAAATCAGACAAAACAAGCTCAATAACTCAATGTGTCATGTTCTGACCTTAGTTCTTTTGTTATGTTTTAGTATGGTCAGGGCGTGAGTTGGGTGGGTTGTCTAAGTTAGTTTTTCTATGATTTGGTATTTCTGTGTTTGGCCTGGTATGGTTCTCAATCAGAGGCAGCTGTCAATCGTTGTCCCTGATTGAGAACCATACTTAGGTAGCCTGTTTTTCACCCTTGAGTTGTGTGGGATTGTTTTCTGTTTTGCGTCTACACCAGACAGGACTGTTTCGTTTCGTTCATTCTCCTTTGTTATTTTGTTTAGTGTTCTCTTGATAATAAATTATCAATATGGACACTTACCACGCTGCGCATTGGTCCTCACCTTCTTCCACCAACAACGGCCGTTACACAATGCATGTACACACTCCCATTGAATATGCATTCACCTGTATTTTGAATAGGCCTAGGATACATTTTGATTTACCCAGTTTGTCATTAGATTTACCATTCAAATATATGATTTCCATTATGTTATGTATACTGAACAAAATATAAACATGTAATAATTTCAACAATTTTACTGAGTTACAGTTCATATAAGGAAATCAGTCAATTGAAATAAATTCATTTGGCCCTAATCTATGGATTTCACATGACCCGGGAGGGCATAGGCCCACCCACTGGCGAGCCAGACCCAGCCAATCAGAATTAGTTTTTCCACACAAAAGGGCTTTATTACAGACAGAAAAACGTATCAGTTCCACTAGCTGTTTGGGTGGCTGGTCTCAGACGATCCCGCAGATGAAGAAGCCGGATGTGGAGGTTCTGGGCTGGCATGGTTACAGCTTCTTTTTTTTTTGCTCACCGCTTTTTCCTGCTCGCAAGAGTGCAAGGAAGAGAGGCCTGCTTGAGAATGACCAGAGGCAGGGCGAGTGGTGTCTAATGAAGAGAAAAGGGTCTCATCTCATTCGCCACTCGAACATGTCTGTTTCCAACAAAGCTCTGTGATTGGTACTTCTGTTAAAGAATCCGCCTGAACGAATCCCCATAATGTGAGATCTCACTCTTATACCATGGAGTTGTTGAATATTCCTGATTGATTTTACGGGCATTCTAGAGCGTGTATTATTTCCATATAACGCATGGTATATTTGCACAGTAGAATTCAATGGTTATAGTTCATTAATACATATTTTGTTTGACCTGCATTTGAAAGAAAACGTCGAATTGGAAGCAGTATTGGTTTTGTTGAAATCGATTTTATAACGGGAAACTAGGACTGATGGTTTGGTTAGCCAAACAACCAAGTCTGTTTGTTTGGTTACCACGGCAACTAATGTAGCTAACTAGTAAACTTGCGCCAAAATGAACACATTTCTAGTCGTAAATGTGTTAAATCGACTCTGGGCTATGCGTTCTATTGAAAATAATGAACGAATTAACGTAAATGTGTCAAATCAACTCGGGGCTATGGGTTCTATTGAAAATAATGAACGAGGCAAGCGGGTCGTGGATAATGAACGAGGCTAGCGCGTCCTGGAATACTTCACACCTCGTTCATTATTTTCAATAGAACGCATAGCCCCGAGTTGATTACCCCTTACATATTATCATAGAACAGGGGTTATACAAGTAACTCTACATTTTAAAATGTGGGTCCTGGTTCTGCGCCATGGCATATACATTATTTAACTGCCAATTCTGTTTTAGGACTGTTCATCTTCATGTTATCTTCTGCAACTGACAGCCACACATCTTTGTTTTGCTTGAAAAAGCTTTATTAGTCGTTCTGGCTCATACACATCACATTGTGATGGAAACATGGAATGGCCTATTTTCTGGGCCAATGACAACCATGTGACTCTAAACCCTTTTAGGTATGGTCTAACACGCTATGTGCATCTTTTTAGTCTATATTTACCATCAGTTGTCATGGAAAGTTTTTACGCAAAAGCCAAGGGGTAATATTGGGAAGGGTGTTTCCAGCATGGCTCGAAATGGATGAAGCCCTATACAGACACATATAAGGGAACTGCCCTGTTTCTCCACCCCTGCCTGGGTTATTAATTCCATAGGAATCTAGTCATTCTATTTCTATGATTAATACCGCTGTCCCCAGACACAATCACCAGATTAGGCCACTATCACGTAACGTAGGCATGAGGCATATGGAGGCGTAACTTCATCCAGAGGTATAAAGACCACGAAGGGCCACATCAGAAAGGCAAGGAGGACTAGGTTTCAAATAACACTTTATTGGTCACATACACGTGTTTAGCAGATGTTATTGCGGGTGTAGCGAAATGCTTGTGTTTCTAGCTCCAACAGTGCAGTAATATCTAACAAGTAATATCGAACAATTTCACAACAATACACACAAATCTAAGTAAAGGAATGGAATTAAAGATATATAAATATATGGATGAGCAATGTCAGAGCGGCATAGACTAAAATACAGAATAGAATACAGTATATACATATGAGATGAGTAATGCAAAATATGTAAACATTATTCAAGTTTCTAGTGTTCCATTTATTAAAGTGGCCAGTGATTTCAAGTCTATGTATATAGGCAGCAGCCTCTAATGTGCTAATGATGGCTATTTGACAGCCTGATGGCCTTGAAATATATGTTTTTCAGTCTCTCAGTCCCAGCTATGATGCACCTGTACTGACCTCGCCTTCTGGATGATAACGAGGTGAACAGGCCGTAGCTCGTTTGGTTGTTGTCCTTGATGATCTTTTTGGCCTTCCTGTGACATCGGGTGCTGTAGGTATCCTGGAGGGCAGGTAGTTTGCCCCCTGTGATGCGTTGGAGCAGACCGCACCACCCTCTGGAGAGCCCTGCGGTTGCGGGCGGTGCAGTTGCCGTACCAGGTGGTGATACAGCCCGATAGGATACTATTAATTGTGCATCTGTAAAAGTTTTAGGTAGTGATGCACCGATATTATATTTTTGGCCGATACCCATATGATATTTTCCTTGCGATACCGATAACCGATGTTTTACATTTCTGCTGCCTTTTAAGCATTCTAATACAGTTAAATAGTTAACACACACAGCAGCGGTCTAAGGCACTGCATCTCAGTGCAAGAGGCGTAACTACAGTCCTTGGTTCAAATCCAGGGTCTATCACATCCTTGATTGGGTTTCGTGTCTCAAATATTGTCTTGCATTTTAAAATGACAAGGGACCAAATATTGTAAAACTGTTCAATGCAACATCTTAGCATCACTACTTTGAGAAGGAAGTGAATATATTGGCTTTTTCTCCACAGTTGGCAACACTGTATCACTCATACCACAAATATGCTGAAAAAATATGTAAACGCAACATGTAAAGTGGTGGTCCAATGTTTCATGAGCTGAAATAAAAGACCCCAGAAATGTTCCATACACACAAGAAGCTTATTTCTCTCAAATTTTGAGCACAAATATGTTTACATTCCTGTTAGTGAGCATTTCTCCTTTGCCAAGATAATCCATCCACCTGACAGGTGTGGCTTATCAAGAAGCTGATTAAACAACATGGTCATTACACAGGTGCACCTTGTGCTGGGGGACAATAAAAGGCCACCCTAAAATGTGCAGTTTTGTCACATAACACAATGCCACAGATGCCTCAAGTTTAGAGGGAGTGTGCAATCGAAATGCTGACTGTAGAAATGTCCACCAGAGCTATTGCCAGATATTTAAATTTCTCGACCATAAGCCGCATCCAACATCTTTTTAGAGAATTTGGCACTGCGTCCAACCGGCCTCACAACTGCAGACCACGTGTAACCAAGCCAGCCCAGGACCTCCACATTTGGCTTCTTCACCTGCGGGATTGTCTGAAGGGGAGCTGAGGCGTATTTCTGTCTGTAATAAAGCTCTTTGTGGGGAAAAACTCATTCTGATTGGCTGGGCCTGGCCCCCCAGTGGGTGGGCCTGGCTCCCCAGTGGGTGGGCCTATGCTCTCCCAGGCCCACCCATGGTTGTGCCCTTGTCCAGTCATGTGAAATCCATAGATTAGGGCCTAATCAATGTATTTAAACTGACTGATGTCCTTATATGAGTTTTTATATTTTTGCTTAGTATACTTGGCTTCCAATATCACCCGTACCACAAATCCTGTTTGGTTTTCATAGGCTAGGTTAGAAGACAGACACTGATCCATTGATCTGCCTGTTGACTGGTGATGTGGATATGACCTCATCAGTAAAACCTAATTAACTCAATTGAGACCAAGGATTCAACTTGGTCATCATGACACCATGATCCCATTTAATTGATACCCGACTGTTGCTGTTATATCATCTCAGTAGATGTGGTGTGAACAGTGTAGTGAAAATGTCCTTCCCACACATGTTGTATCATCATCTCAAGTACAATTGAGTAGTGTATGAGCACACATAAGTGAGACAACATTTGTCGCCCTGAAGTAGGCTTAGGCTACCTTTGCAAAGTGTTGTGCAACACAACAGGTGTTAAACAGAACAATAGATTATTTACAGTTTATCGCTTATATAAAATATGTCCATGTGGATGTCCATGCAAATGTACTGTTCTGTTATAGGTCACCGTTCAAGTCACATTTGCCCTTTCTGTGTTTTCGGTTGAGTAACTACACAACCTTACAATTTTCATCTCACCCCCCCCCCCCCCCCAACCTTTATCTGTAACTGTGGCGAAAGTGATCCCACCCCCAGTTATCAAAAACACACGGACACGCTCACTGACAGTTTTTATCATTTTAGGGAACCTCTTTAAAGGGCAGGAGGAGCTGCATCAATTAGGCCCTACAGTACTACTGACGGGAAGAGACTGTGTTTTGGGTCTTTTTCGGGGGGTGGGTGGGTGGGCGGGTGGGAGGGAGTTAGAAGGGGGGGGGGGGGGTACTTGAAAACTTGAAATACATTTTCCACCCCATCAAAGTGATATGCATGGCTTTGAAGTTGGAAATCCAGTTGCCTGAATGTGCCAATGTTTGGGTGGTTGTGACACAGTCCCCCTCTCCCCACCTCCACTTGTCTTTCCCCTGACTTTGTCTCCTCTCTCTCTTTCCTCTCTGATGTGGCCTCTCACACTAGAAACCCCACACTGTCAAAGCCAGACAGCGCCCCCTGCTGCCGTCCTCATCCACAGCTCCCTGATGTGAGATATGGAGCCGGTGTGATGTGGAGCAGTGTGATGAATTGTGTTTATATAGGCTAGCCTAGATGGGCTAGATGGTGCATTTCACTAGTTCTAAGGGAACTCATCCACCTCCAATGTATAGCAGCCACCTGTGTTTGTGGCTCTGGATAGACATTGCCCCTAAAAGACAGCGGAACAGCTTACCATCTTAACAAACCCTCCTAACCAACCTTATAGTGTTTTCAACTTGCGGTATAGACATTTTTACACCTGCTACCAGATGCAACCTATGAGGGCTGTTGACATTGGCCAATATGAGCCATTTCTGTAGGTGACGGGAAATTACCTAAGTAGTTAATAGAGGAAACATTTTTTTCTCAGTATTTCACACCTCTCTCCTCACACCTCACCTCGACCTTTCCCTCACCTCTTCCTTCTCTCACTCTACCTCTCTCTGACTAGTGAAAGTGAAAAGAGCTCTTGTTTTTTTTATTACATACACCGGATAGGTGCAGTGAAATGTGTTGTTTTACCTGGTCAGCCTGGTAGTACGGTGCCTCTGGAGATAATTAGGGTTAAGTGTCTTACTCAAGGGCACATTGGCAGATTTTTCATCTTGTCAACTCAGGTATTCGAACCAGTGACCTTTAGGTTACTGGCCAAATGCTTTAACAGCTAGTCTACCTTCTGCCCTATATATCCTGTCCTATCTTATCCTACACAGCATGACCATATAAGGCCTTCCTGTTTTTAAATAACTTTTCTTTGTAAAGTCATTATACCTTTTTGATAATCTATTCTATATTGAAGCACTACTAGGTTACGTGAACCTATGTGTCTGCTGCAAAGGAATTAAGTAAATGGTCCAAAGTTAGCAGTGTTTGCTCAATCCTCAGTCCCTCTTAGACCTACTTCTAAAAGTCATAAACGTTACTGATCTGATGCGGTAATAGTTCTCAGGCTACTTCTGCGTCTGAACCATCTGCGCGTTCCAAAGGTTAGCCGCCACTCAGTGGTTTAAATGTAAAGCAAATGTTTTTTTTCCGGTGCTGCACAAAAAATAACAAGCTTCACCGAACACTTGTGATGGCCTTTTGGTGGCGTGGGAGAAAACAGACTGGGGTTGGAGTTGAGCTTTAGCACGTAGCCAACCTTTTGGTTGGCGTGCTCGCAAACACACAGACAATGGACTAGTGTCTGGTGATGGAGGGGGAGTGGTTTACCCAACCTGGCAATCACCTGTTGAAAGCCAACCAGCCAAGCCAAGCCAACCGGTAGTCGTGGTCAGATGCCAATAAAGGCGGGACTGGAATCTGTGTGCATGTGTGTGTGTGTGTGTGTGTGCGTACCTGCGTGTGATTGTATGTATGTGTACTTGCAGTTACTATGCTTGGCCCACACACTCTCACACCATACCCCCTCATACAAGTGTAAACACTTTCACCACCCTGCTTCCTCTCTCTCTCTGAGAGAGACAGATACCTTATTGAGTATATGTGGAATCTGGGAATATACAATTCTCATGATTTGTTTCCTAATGCACTGTAGATGCATTATGTAAACATACTGTAATAACAAAAGTGTGAGACTATATGGTTTCTTCTACATAGTAGATTTTAATGTGTGGCTGATGACACATATAGGAGAGCAATTATAGGCATGGTACACATGGATAAGTTCTATAGGCTAACATTGATTCATATGATTCATATGTTGTCTCAGAGTACTTTTTTTCTGAAAGGCATTGTCCTAACAAGGAAAGGACATAAGACATAGGACATGATTCATCAAAACCATTTAACATATGGACTCCCATATGTTCGCCCCGATTTTGGTTTCGACCAAAACAACCTCAAATCTCCTGCATGAACGCTGAGGTTACTGGAAATCCTGAGGTTGTGAAAAACAACAAAGAGCTATTTTTATGTGGATTTACTGTAACTCCCTAGTTTCTCAACCACCACACCTGCTAATTAACACACACACACACATCCATACTGTATACACACATACCCAAATCTCAATAATAGCTAAGTTTATCATCCTAGTCTTGCCACCAACAAACCCTCTGACCCTGGAGAAGGAAGAGCCTTGTAACTCTCTGTGATTGGAGGAGAGGGCAGACAGACAGCTCTCTAGCCTGGGGGAGAGAGGGCGGGGTAAACATGACCCAACCTGTAGTGTCAGGCATTAGTGACATTAGCCCTAACAGGGCTCACTTCAACACCATCATCCTGGAAACCTTAGACCCACTCCAATTCACACACCGCCCCAACAGATCCACAGATGACACAATCTCAGTCGCACTCCGCACTGCCCTTTACCACCTGGACAAAAGGAACACCAATGTGAGAATGCTATTCATTGACTACAGCTCAGCGTTCAACACCATAGTGCCCACAAAGCTCATCACTAAGGACCCTGGGACTAAACACCTCCCTCTGCAACTGGATCCTGGACTTCCTGATGGTCCGCCCCCAGGTAGTAAGGGTAAGCGAACAACACATCTGCTACGCTGATCCTCAACACGGGGGCCCCTCAGGGGTGCATGCTTAGTCCCCTCCTGTACTCCCTGCTCCCCTCCTGTACTCCCTGTTCCGGTACTTCACAACTGTGTGGCAAAGCATGACTCCAACATCACCATTAAGTTTGCTGACGACACAACGGTGGTAGGCCTGATCACCGACAAAGGAGGTCAGAGACCTGGTAGTGTGGTGCCAGGACAACAATATCTCAACATTAGTTGTGAAGAGGGCATGACAATGCCTTTCCCCCTCAGGAGACTGAGAAGATTTGGCATGGGTCCCCAGATCCTCAAAAGGTTATATAGCTACACCATTGAGAGCATCCTGACCAGTTGCATCGCCGCCTGGTATGGCAAATGCTCGGCATCCGACCGCAAAGTGCGTACAGCCCAGTACATCATTAGGGCCAAGCTTCTTGCCATCCAGGGCGTATATACTAGGCGGTGTCAGAGGAAGGCCCAAAACATTGTCAAAGACTCCAGTTACCCAAGTCATAGACTGTTCCGGTACCGGAGCACCAAGTCTAGGTCCAAAAGGCTCCTTAACAACTTCTACCCCCAAGCCATAAGACTGCTGAACAATTAATCAAATGGCCACCCAGGCTGTTTGCATTGACGCCCCCCCCCCCCCCCCCCCCCCTTTTTGTTTTTACACTGCTGCTACTCGCTGTTTATTATCTCGACTAACCTGTACCCACGCACATTGACTAGTGGTGTGGGGGCTGTGCTTTGGCAAAGTGGGTGGGGTTATATCCTTCCTGTTTGGCCCTGTCCGGGGGTGTCCTCGGATGGGGCCACAGTGTCTCCTGACCCCTCCTGTCTCAGCCTCCAGTATTTATGCTGCAGTAGTTTATGTGTCGGGGGGCTGGGGTCAGTTTGTTATATCTGGAGTACTTCTCCTGTCCTATTCGGTGTCCTGTGTGAATCTAAGTGTGCGTTCTCTAATTCTCTCCTTCTCTCTCTCGGAGGACCTGAGCCCTAGGACCATGCCCCAGGACTACCTGACATGATGACTCCTTGCTGTCCCCAGTCCACCTGGCCATGCTGCTGTTCCAGTTTCAACTGACCTGAGCCCTAGGACCATGCCCCAGGACTACCTGACATGATGACTCCTTGCTGTCCCCAGTCCACCTGGCCATGCTGCTGCTCCAGTTTCAACTTCCACCTGACTGTGCTGCTGCTCCAGTTTCAACTGTTCTGCCTTATTATTATTCGACCATGCTGGTCATTTATGAACATTTGAACATCTTGGCCATGTTCTGTTATAATCTCCACCCGGCACAGCCAGAAGAGGACTGGCCACCCCACATAGCCTGGTTCCTCTCTAGGTTTCTTCCTAGGTATTGGCCTTTCTAGGGAGTTTTTCCTAGCCACCGTGCTTCTACACCTGCATTGCTTGCTGTTTGGGGTTTTAGGCTGGGTTTCTGTACAGCACTTTGAGATATCAGCTGATGTACGAAGGGCTATATAAATAAATTTGATTTGATTTTGATTTGATTTGATTGACTCAGTACCGGTACCCCCTGTATATAGCCTCATTATTGTTATTTTATCGTGTTACTTTTTATTTGATATTTTTTGCATTCAGTGCATGTGACATACATTTAGAATTTATTTGATTTGACATAGTCATGTCAAAGCAGCTGTTTGCGTCTATGACCAGCACTGACTGAGCAACTTGCGTTCAACTGCACCTTAGTCCAGGGCTAAGCGAGTGTTCACACTTGCACATTCTGAAGAGGGCTAGCACCAACCGTAGCCCATGGCTAGCTGGCCCTGCTCCAGAGCAGGGTGAGTTAGCACTGACTTTTTGAGGAGCCCCATAAACACAGTGCCAAAATAACCAGTATAAAACATGGTGAACAACGCCTAGAATGCTCACTGTCCAATCACAAAAGCTGCACATTCACTTAACTGATATACAGTGCATTCGGAAAGTATTCAGAGCCTTTGACTTTTTCCACATTTAGTTAATTACAGCCTTATTCTAAAATTGATTAAACTCACTGGACTCTAACCACACACTCACACATACTACACTGACACTCCAATACAACAACAAAAAATCACAGCTGGCCGCCCGGCCAAACTGAGCAGTCGGGGGAGAGGGGCCTTGGTCAGGGAGGTGACCAAGCTCCGAGGAATGTGTCGCGGTACCACCAAGTCACTCTGACAGAGTTTGAGAGTTCCTCTGTGAAGATGAGAGAACCTTCCAGAAGGACAACCATCTCTGCAGCACTCAACCAATCAGGCCTTTATGATAGAGTGGCCAGACGGAAGCAATTCTTCAGTAAAAGGCACACGACAGCCCGGTTGGAGTTTGTCAAAAGCACCGAAAGACTCTCAGACCATGAGATACAAGGTTCTCTGGTCTGATGAAACCAAGATTGAACTATTTGGCCTGAATACCAAGCTTCACTTCTGGAGGAAACCTGGCACCATCCCTACAGTGAAGCATGGTGGTGGCAGCATCGTGCTGTGTGGATGTTTTTCAGTGGCAGGGACTGGGAGACTAGTCAGGATCGAGGCAAAAATGAACAGAGCAAAGTACAGCGAGATCTTGGATGAAAACCTGCTCCAGAGCGCTCAGGAACTCAGACGGGCTAAGGTTCACCTTCCAACAGGACAACGACCATAAGCACACAACCAAGACAACGCAGAAATGGCTTCGGGACAGGTCTCTGAATGTCCTTGAGTGGCCCAGGCAGAGGCCGGACTTGAACCCGATCTCAGATCTTTGGAGAGACTTGAAAATAGCTGTGCAGCAACGCTTTCAATCCAACCTGACAGAGTTTGAGAGGATCTGGGAGAAACTCCCCAAATACAGGTGTGCCACCCTTGTAGCGTCTTTCCCAAGAAGACTCGATGCTGCCAAAGGTGCTTCAACAAAGTACTGAGTAAAGGGTCTGAATACTTATGTAAATGTGATATTTCAGTTTTTTACTTTTAATTAAGAAAAGTATGGGGTATTGTGTGTAGATTGATGAGGAGAAAAAAAGAATAAGACTGTAAAGTAACAAAATGTGGAAAAAGTCAAGGGGTCTGAATACTTTCCGAATGCACTGTAGATAAACTCTCTTGGTAAATAGTGTGGTCTACAGCTTACCATGAGGTACTCTAACTCAGGCAAGGAAACCCTTGAGACGTTCTTAATATTAGGGATTGCGCACTAGCTGTTGTTGACAAAAGGCTATAGGATAGCCTCAAGCGGAGCTCTTACAGTTTATTCTCCAGTGATTCCACATTCGCCAGTTGAACAGGGGGCAATGGTGGATTATCCACTCGCCGACGCAAAATCGCCAGGCATCTGGCTCTTCGACCTCTGTAACTGCGTCTCTTCATACCAATGATGTGGGTTTAGGCCTGGTCCGGGAGGAGCAGTAAATCTTTCGCTTCCGACTCATTAAAGAAAAAATCCTCATCCAGTTCAAGGTGAGTAATTGCTGGTCTGATGCCCAGAAGCTCTTTTCGGTCATAAGAAACGGTGGCGGAAACATTATGTATAAAAAAAGAAAAACACAAACTAGCACAATTGTCCAGGAGCCCATAAAACGGCGGCTGTCCCCTCCGGCGCCATCCAGATGCAACACTTAGAATATTTGAAAATGTATTTTTGCCAATAATTGACAAACATATACTTGTTAAGAAACTAACTGTGAGAACTGTTAGAGCCGTTTGGATCGATGATGAATTGAAAAATTGTATGGTTGAAAGAAATTATGCAAAAAAGTCAGGCTACCAGCAGATTGGTTGACATACTG
The DNA here is from genome assembly GCF_002021735.2 of Oncorhynchus kisutch. Taxonomy (NCBI): domain Eukaryota; kingdom Metazoa; phylum Chordata; class Actinopteri; order Salmoniformes; family Salmonidae; genus Oncorhynchus; species Oncorhynchus kisutch. The sequence goes on along the minus strand of NC_034187.2, from coordinate 44,966,784 downwards.
TCAATTGAGAAATTGTGTGACTAAACTTAGCAAACAAAAAATACTAATTATATTACCAAAACAAGATAAATGACATAAAAAAACATGGGAAAACTTTGTAGCACCTTCAATTATATTATGGGCAGAAAACCCAATTAATCTCCATTATTCATTGAAGTTGATGGGTCATTTATAACAAAACAAAACCTTTCTTATTTCAATGACAATTTCACTAGTAAAGTGGACAAACTGAGAAGTGAAATGACAACATTGAACAGTGAACCATCATAGTTGTGTATTGAAGATATATTAATGAAAGAGAAGGACTGCTGTTTTCAATTTGGTCAAGTTAGTGTGGGAGAGGTGGAACAACTATTGTTATCCATCATTATACAATTATTTACCCAATTATGGGTCTAATCCTGAATGCTGGTTAAATCTGCATTCCAGCCGGTGTCTATTCCACATGTTATCACAGACAAAATCTATGACATTAAAATGCCTATTTACTCTGTTCCATCTGACTGTGCAATCCATTGTCTCATCAGCCCAGCCAGGGAATTTATAAACTTGATCTCCACTATAAAAAGCATCGAGACATTATCTAATTTCTTTTAGACTAACATTTAGTTTTCAACAGCAGAAATGTGTATAAACCTTGCTTGCTGTCTGTCCCGCCGACATTTGCCACATTGTTTCAATATTCAAATTCGATCTCCAGCTGTCCCATAGTAATGAACGTTTCTCAGCCGGTCGAAATCATGAAACATTTTAAAGCAGCTAGTTTGCAGTCTTTCCAGCTTCAGTTTGAAGTCATTGTGTTAGCTGTGTAGTTGGCTAGCTCCTCTGATCAACAGTGTCCTGACAAGAGAGCACATTGTCTATGCCAGGCGAAATCCAAATAAATGTTACTAGAAAACAGCAAATGCAGCTATTGTTGTTATTCTGGCTGCACTGTTTGATGGGACTGTAGGTTAGCCATAGTTGGCTAGCTAGCAAGCGAGGGATAAGAACATTGCCAGCCAGTATGGCTATGGTCGGGTTTATACAGAACAAAAAGAGTGAACAACTGGGTCGCGTTTCTGGCAACTGACCCGATAGAACAAACAACCAGCCGGCTTGGATAGCAACCCTAGATGTGTAGGGACTAAATATTGTGGAAGGATGAAATAGTATGAATAAATTCATCAAAATAAAGTTTTTTATGAAAATATGTCAATCATTATTTGAATATGTTGGTAACCCGTTGTATAAAAGTGATAATGCCCTCGAAGCCAGTGTTAGAAGGATATATTGGCACAGTTTGCCGGTTCTCGACTTCGTCTCCGGCCTAACAACACCCTTGCCAATATATCCTTCAAACACCAGCTTCTCGGGCATTATCACTTAAATAATGATAAGCCACCAGGTATAGACAACCTTGATGGGAAACTATTGAGAATATTAGCAGACTGTATTGCCACCCCTATTTGCCATCTTTAACCAAAGCCTAAAGGAGTGTGTGTGTCCACAGGTGTGGAAGGAAGCTTAATTAATTCCACAACCTACAAATAGTAAAAATCCCTTTGCTGGCTCTATCAGCTGCCCAATCAGTTTGCTGCCTGTTCTTAGTAAACTGATGGAGAGAATTGTGTTTGAACAAATCCAATGCTATTTCTTAAAGCACAAGTTAACTACTGACTTTCAGCATGCATATAAGGCAGGGCACTCAACTTGTACTGCACAGACTCAGATGACTGATGATTGGCTAAAAGATACGGATAATAAGATTATAGTTGAAGCTGTATTGTTAGATTTCAGTGCAGAATTAGATGTTATTGATCATCATTTATTTTTGAACAACAAAAAAACTCACTTGTTATGGCTTTAAATCACCTGCCATCACATGGTTGGAGAGTTATTTATCCAATAGAACTCCGAGATTATTCTTCAATGGAAGCTTCTCTTACATCAGATATGTATAGTATGGAATCCCTCAGGGCAGTTGCATTTTCATAAATAATTTGTCACTTGTTTTACAAGAAGCTAAAATGACTATGTATGCTGATGATTGGACACTCGACACATCAGCAACTACAGCCAGTGAGCTCACTGAGACTCTTAGCAAGGAGTTACAGTCACTGTCAGAATGGGGAATTAACTATAACCCAGTCATTTAAAAAAAACACTGAGGGTGGATTGCACCAACATGGTTTAAATTCTTCTAGGATTAGAGCTAATCTAGGTTTTGTAAATCTAGGTTTATAATTCATCAGAGATGTGTTGCCCCACTTCATTTTAAATATAGATCAGTAAATCTATGGTTAACGGTTTTAAACTATGATTGGTGTGTAAATAGTTTTTTTGTTGTCTCTTGGTGTCTTTCCTATATATAACTTTATTTATTTTTTCATTTTAATATAATATCTTATGTTGTTCTTGTATATTACTGTTCTGTACTTCGTCATGCATTTGTACATTTTATGTGGACCCTAGGAAGAGTAGCTGCTGCATGTGCAGTAGCTAATGAGGATGCTAATAAACTAACTTAAATTATTGCTCAGCAGAGAGAGAGAATGCCAGAGATAGAATGTTGATCGCATGTTGTGCTTGTCCGCTAGCCCAGTGCTTTGTAATACAATTGTGAATCCTTAGCCCAGGGCTAAAGCTTAGCCCAGTGTTAACAAATGCTTTTGTGAACAAAGGGCTAAGTTAACCTAGGGTCAGTCTAGCCTGGGGCTAAGAACAATGCAGGGGAACAGGATTCAAGTTTAAAGTTTTAATTGTCACAAGTGCACAAGTACAGTGCACAAGTACAGTGAAATACTTAACTTGCAAGCCCTTCCGAACAGTGCAGTAATCAATATCAAAATAGTTTACCTAAAAAAAAAAACACAAGACATAAGAGGGGAAGAAAACAGGACAATGTAAGCTATATACAGGGTCAGTACCAAATGTACATTGTGCATGGATACTGGAGTAGTTTAGGTAGATACAGTGCATTCTGAAAGTATTCAGATCTTTTTCCATGTTTTGTTACGTTACAGCCTTATTAAAATAAATATTTACTTTGCTCCGTTCATTTTTTTCCTCGATCCTGACTAGTCTCCCAGTCCCTGCCACTGAAAAACATCCCCACAGCATGGTGCTGCCACCACCATGCTTCACCGTAGGGATGGTGCCAGGTTTCCTCCAGAAGTGACGCTTGGCATTCAGGTCAAAGAGTTCAATCTTTGTGTCATCAGACCAGAGAATCTTGTTTCTCATGGTCTGAGAGTGACTTTTTTTAGGTGACTTTTGGCAAGCTCCAAGTTCTTCCATTTAAGAATGATGCTGCAGACATTTTTTGATACCCTTCCCCAGATCTGTGCCTCGACACAGTCCTGTCTCGGAGCTCTACGGACAATTCCTTCTACCTCATAGCTTTGATTTTGCTCTGACATGCACTGTAAACTGTGGGACCTTATATAGACAGATGTGTGTGCCTTTCCAAGTAATGTCCAATCAATTTAATTTACCACAAGTGGACTCCAATAAAGTTGTTACAACATCTCAAGGATGATCAATGGAAACAGGATGCACCTGAGCTCAATTTCTAGTCTCATAGCAAAGGGTCTGAATACTGATGTAAATAAGGTATTTTATTTGCACAAATGTCTAAAAACCTGTTTTCGCTTTGTCATTGATGTTCCATTTTTTAAAATTAATTTTAGAATAAGGATGTAAAGTAACAAAATGTGTAAAAAGTTAAGGGAATGCTCTGTATGTGCGTGTGGAAAAGTGACTGGTAGCAGAATACATAATAATAATAAGCAGCATTATAAGGTGTGTGTGTGTGTGTGTGTGTGTGTGTGTGTGTGTGTGTGTGTGTGTGTGTGTGTGTGTGTGTGTGTGTGTGTGTGTGTGTGTAAGAGTGTCAGTGTAGACGTGATAGGTGGATATACAGTGCCTTGCGAAAGTATTCGGCCCCCTTGAACTTTGCGACCTTTTGCCACATTTCAGGCTTCAAACATAAAGATATAAAACTGTATTTTTTTGTGAAGAATCAACAACAAGTGGGACACAATCATGAAGTGGAACGACATTTATTGGATATTTCAAACTTTTTTAACAAATCAAAAACTGAAAAATTGGGCGTGCAAAATTATTCAGCCCCCTTAAGTTAATACTTTGTAGCGCCACCTTTTGCTGCGATTACAGCTGTAAGTCACTTGGGGTATGTCTCTATCAGTTTTGCACATTGAGAGACTGAAATTCTTTCCCATTCCTCCTTGCAAAACAGCTCGAGCTCAGTGAGGTTGGATGGAGAGCATTTGTGAACAGCAGTTTTCAGTTCTTTCCACAGATTCTCGATTGGATTCAGGTCTGGACTTTGACTTGGCCATTCTAACACCTGGATATGTTTATTTTTGAACCATTCCATTGTAGATTTTGCTTTATGTTTTGGATCATTGTCTTGTTGGAAGACAAATCTCCATCTCAGTCTCAGGTCTTTTGCAGACTCCATCAGGTTTTCTTCCAGAATGGTCCTGTATTTGGCTGCATCCATCTTCCCATCAATTTTAACCATCTTCCCTGTCCCTGCTGAAGAAAAGCAGGCCCAAACCATGATGCTGCCACCACCATGTTTGACAGTGGGGATGGTGTGTTCATGGTGATGAGCTGTGTTGCTTTTACGCCAAACATAACGTTTTGCATTGTTGCCAAAAAGTTCAATTTTGGTTTCATCTGACCAGAGCACCTTCTTCCACATGTTTGGTGTGTCTCCCAGGTGGCTTGTGGCAAACTTTAAACGACACTTTTTATGGATATCTTTAAGAAATGGCTTTCTTCTTGCCACTCTTCCATAAAGGCCAGATTTGTGCAATATACGACTGATTGTTGTCCTATGGACAGAGTCTCCCACCTCAGCTGTAGATCTCTGCTGTTCATCCAGAGTGATCATGGGCCTCTTGGCTGCATCTCTGATCAGTCTTCTCCTTGTATGAGCTGGAAGTTTAGAGGGACGGCCAGGTCTTGGTAGATTTGCAGTGGTCTGATACTCCTTCCATTTCAATATTATCGCTTGCACAGTGCTCCTTGGGATGTTAAAGCTTGGGAAATCTTTTTGTATCCAAATCCGGCTTTAAACTTCTTCACAACAGTATCTCGGACCTGCCTGGTGTGTTCCTTGTTCTTCATGATGCTCTCTGCGCTTTTAACGGACCTCTGAGACTATCACAGTGCAGGTGCATTTATACGGAGTCTTGATTACACACAGGTGGATTGTATTTATCATCATTAGTCATTTAGGTCAACATTGGATCATTCAGAGATCCTCACTGAACTTCTGGAGAGAGTTTGCTGCACTGAAAGTAAAGGGGCTGAATAATTTTGCACGCCCAATTTTTCAGTTTTTGATTTGTTAAAAAAGTTTGAAATATCCAATAGATGTCGTTCCACTTCATGATTGTGTCCCACTTGTTGTTGATTCTTCACTAAAAAATACAGTTTTATATATTTATGTTTAAAGCCTGAAATGTGGCAAAAGGTCGCAAAGTTCAAGGGGGCCAAATACTTTCGCAAGGCACTGTACATGATAAATGGATAGGTACTAATGTTAATGGCCATCAATAATCAATGAACACTGCTTAATTGTAGTAATACATCTAATCAATAATCATTTTAGCAGCAGCATAGGTGTGAGGGGGGTGTGTCTGCGTGTGGGTGTAAATGTGTGGCGTCAGTAATGAGGTCGAGTGTGAGTAAGCGATTCCTCGATGTTGCAATCCCCATAGTCTGTTATTAGCAGAGATCATATCACCAGAGTACAATTGTTGCTGTCTCAAAAATGGACATATCATTGCACCTTTGTCATAGTTGTAAGTGACTTTAGAGTTTTACTACAGGGTTTTATGAGTCTGTGAGGGATATTTTACCTGTGCAATTTCTCCCTCAGCCAGGCACCAAGGCTACCCAAGGCGGGAGAGACCATCCACGGTCACAAGTTCTTCATTGGTTTCGGAGGCAAAGGCGCAAACCAGTGTATTCAGGCCGCTAGAATGGGAGCCAAGACTGCCATGGTCTGCAAGGTATGACACAGTGGCAGTAAATGGCAAGCAAGCCCTCTCTCTCTCTCACTGTCCCTCTGCTGTACTCTACTCTTTTTTTCCAGAACGCACTCTATCACACTGAACTCCTCTAACCACCCCTGTCAACGCTCCGGCCCTCATTCTTCCTTGATCCGTACCATTACTCATGCATAACACACACCCACATACGCCAAGTATTCCCATACATCCAACTCCAGGTCTCCAATCAGCTAGGCACAGCATAAAAAAGGGTCAGCAAAGTAGCTGAAGCCCCACCTCTGTCAAGAACAAAGGGTCCAGTCGATAAGCTGTACAATGCAGGAGCGGCTCTCCAGGCATGGGCAGAGCCCAAAAATAGATGCCCAGGCTTTTGAGAAACATCCAAGGAGGAAGGCCGCACTTCAAAGACAAAGGGGGCCTAGGCTCCCACTATAGTGCTACTACCACTGCATACTACACTTTATAGGCAGTTAGGGCACAGATGCCTCTTTGACTTCTTCCTTGAAAGCGTGGGATAAAAGTGGGGAGCCTGAGGGCGAGGTGGGGACCCCTTCAACGCCCCCCCAAACGATTTTACGATGTGGACATCCCAGAGCAGATTGAGGGATCGAGGGAAGGAGGGGAGGGTGAGGGAGGAGAGGTGGACATGAGGAGGCGTCGGACGGGTGGGGTCGTCGTATCTTGAAGGCTTGGCGCGATGGCCTTGTGTGTGTTCGCACGTGTGTCTATGTGTGTGCATATGTGTGTGTGCATGTGTTTGTGTGATGTGACGGCACTTTGCCAGTATGCCAGCGGGGTACGAGAAAATACAACCCGATTCTGGTTGGAGTTCACTGATCTTCAAAAAGTGTCTATCTCATGTATTGCTTAGATCCGTGTATTCGAAGTTTCATCATATCATTTTGATTTCAGGTTGGCAAAGACTTCTTTGGAGAAAACTACATCCAGAATTTCAAGGACAATGGTGTATCCACAGGTAAGAATACCAAAAATGACAACTTTCAAAACAACAGGCCATACTTAAAATACAAAAAAGTTGCTGTGCTTATTTCAAAACTAGCTTGAAATGCAACAGATATGCTATTTCATGGCATGCATCATCCCAGACCTTGATCAAAATAATATTTGTTTTTCTTTTAGATGTGCTTCGTTTAAGATTGAGTTTGCTCAGTGTAATTGAACCAATGGAATAGTCCCAAAAGTGCCAAACTATTAGAAATGAAGGAATACATTGTATGTGTTGAAATGCTTCCTCTTTATTCCTCTTTTTCTCCCTCTGTAGAGTTTGTGGGGCAGACGGTTGACTCGGCCACTGGTGCTGCCTCCATCATTGTCAACGATGCAGGTAAACGAGGGCCGTAGACTGCTCTGTTAAAATGTAAAAATCCCCCCAACAAATAACCAACACATACAATCACTCACTTGCTCAATGTGCACTTACTTGGTTACTCACTCACACACACACACATACATGTGCTTTACTGAGGAGAAGGATTCACCAGATGTGCACCTACACACTAAGTGCATCTGAATGGGATGAGGATCAGTACACACCACTCTACTACTTCCCTCTAAACCCTCCTCTGCACAGAGTGTAAAATTAGCCTGGGCTTTATCTGCATCTGTGTCTGCAAATAGAATCAGGTGATATAATGCATCGCTGATATGTGGGTGGGTGAAACGCGTGAGTGTGTGTTCGTGCATGCGGGTGTGTGTGAATAGTACAAATCTTGCGAATCCTGCGGAGGTACACAGGAAGTTAGTGTTTTTGGAAGAAGGGTTTGCGTTAGGGATGACTATTACCGTATAACCGACGGTAATGGATGAAGACCGCCATGAAAATAAAGTAACCGTCATAATTGTAAAAAAATAAACATGGTGTGGAATTTACAGCTGACTGAAGACGGGGCGGCCGGGCATTCGTGCAGAATCCATTTCTGCCGTAATATGGGCTCTTATAGTATAGTCATGATACCAGCATTTATACTTCGATAGCGACAGTTGAGCATTTGAACATTATATTAGAATAATGAAAAAACTAGTACAACAACTACAATAACAAATATAATATATTCTCTCATCAATTTGTTAAACAAAATAAAACATCATATTAAATAACAGAAGAATATCTTCAATATTCCATATGCAAAACCCATGTCTGAGACTCGGAGCACACAAAATAATTTGACAATTACATCTAAACTGTTTTCAAATGTTATTTGATACATATCAGGGTTAATTTGCCCATCTATGGCCATAATGACATTCATTAAACCTATGAATCATTATAGCTAAATCATTTAATGTATTAAAATCGTAGTTTAGTTCCAAAACGGCATTTAAAAAAAACACTTTGCAGCTACTTTCTGAAGTTTCTATATTGCAATAGTCTAACACCCCATAGAAGTACAATGAATTTTGCACAGCATACTACGATTCTCAGAGTGCATTTCAACTCCCAGGGTGCAATGCTCTATCCAGGGCTGCTGGCTAACTACTGCTAGCAAGCCTAGACAAACGCAAAGCTGTCTAAATATATTGCTGGCATAACTACGTTATTTCACATTACTTTACTTTTGGGTTGTAGTCATATTATAATGCTCACATGAATGTCATGCTAAATATATGTTCATGTCATTCAAAAATAATTGGAATTGAGTTGCTAGTAATCTCTCGTGGACAGATGAAACGGTGAGAATCTGTCAAGGCTCACGTAGGATTATGTGATTACGAGTAGCTGTAGTTCCTGGTTTGGGGTTTTCGTCATTGATTATTTGGATGAATCAGGATTGGGCGAAGGTAGTGCTTAAATTGGTGCAATGATTTTCAAGCCTGGGTGCGGATGATAAACGGTTTCCACTACATTCCACAAACTCAAAATTGGCTATATCGTAAAAATGTATCAAATCAAAAATGACATTTTTACATTACATAAACATGTGTGAAATTACGGAAGAGAGGGGTATGGCAGAGAGTTCACTTCCTTCGAGCAAAGGTAATCACAATCGTTAACAACACCCCCCCCCCCCCTCCCCAGTAGTAAAACAGGAAATTACAAATTTACGCGACATAATTTTACTACCGGGTAACCAAGATTAAGTTGCTAGAAGAATGTTACAATGCAAATGTCATGTGTAAAATTGTTTGTAGTTTTGGAGCTAAACCTCCCTTGCACTGCTTTATAAAACCTTTTGCTTAGTTCTTTCTGTTGACTGGCCCTCGTCATCTGCTTTGTAATCAAAGTATTCCCAATGTTTGCTTCTGGAAACAGTTTTGTCAACAAGTTGCTGGCATGGAGGTATTATAGTTTTGGTTTGAAGAAGTCAAATGTCATAATTTTCTCATCGCTTGCTTCTCAAAAGTAGCTCGCCCTATGTCAGCTGTAAGCACATGTAGCCTGGCTAGCTTACTATTGACTCCTTGAAAAGATTCAGACAAATTACGATACAGACGAGATCCTCTCAATCGGTATAAGACGTGAGACATATTTCACAGAAGTACCGAAAGTAACACAAATTCCAGTACTGAACTGTTTTTCATCTTCTAAACTCAGCAAAAAAAAGGCGTCCCTTTTTCAGGACCCTGTCTTTCAAAGATAATTCTGTAAAAATCCAAATAACTTCACAGATCTTCATTGTAAAGGGTTTAAACACTGTTTCCCATGCTTATTCAATGAACCATAAACAATTAATGAACATGCACCTGTGGAACGGTTGTTAAGACACTAACAGCTTACAGACGGTAGGCAATTAAGGTCACAGTTATGAAAACGTAGGACACTAAAGAGGCCTTTCTACTGACTCTGAAAAACACCAAAAGAAAGATACCCAGGGTCCCTGCTCATCTGTATGAATGTGCCTTAGGCATGCTGCAAGGAGGCATGAGGACTGCAGATGTGGCCAGGGCAATAAATTGCAGTGTCCTTACTGTGAGATGCCTAAGACAGCACTAAATCAACACCTGCCCGAGTTACACCAGGAATGCACAATCCCTCCATCAGTGCTCAGACTGTCCGCAATAGGCTGAGAGAGGCTGGACTGAGGGGTTATAGGCCTGTGTAAGGCAGGTCCTCACCAGACAGTGATGGTCGGTTTTACGTTTATCGTCGAAGGAATGAGCGTTACACCGAGGCCTGTACTCTGGAGGGGGATCGATTTGGAGGTGGAGGGTCGGTCATGGTCTGGGGCGGTGTGTCACAGCATCATCGGATTGAGCTTGTTGTCATTGCAGGCAATCTCAACGTTGTGCGTTACAGGAAGACATCCTCCTCCCTCATGTGGTACCCTTCCTGCAGACTCATCCTGACATGACCCTCCAACATGACAATGCCACCAGCCATACTGCTCGTTCTGTGCCTGATTTCCTGCAAGACAGGAATGTCAGTGTTCTGCCATGGCCAGCAAAGAGCCCGGATCTCTATCCCATTGCGCACATCTGAGACCTGTTGGATCGGAGGGTGAGGGCTAGGGCCATTCCCCCGAGAAATGTCCGGGAACTTGCAGGTGCCTTGGTGGAAGAGTGGGGTAACATCTCAAAGCAAGAAAGGGCAAATCTGGTGCAGTTCATGAGGAGGAGTACTGCAGTACTTAATGCAGCAGGTGGCCACACCAGATACTGACTGTTACTTTTGATTTTGAGCCCCCCTTTCTTCAGGGACACATTATTCCATTTCTGTTAGTCACATGTCTGTGGAACTTGTTCAGTTTATGTCTCAGTTGTTGAAACTTGTTATTTTCATACAAATATTTATGCCTCCCTGATGCAGTGAAAAATAAAAATTAAGTAGGCTTTATACGACATTAGTGCAGACCCATCACATTTGTTGCTTATCTGGAGTCACTGGTTATACGTACATACCAAACATGGGAGGGCACGATGGTCCTCTTTTGATTAGTAACTGCTTCCAGGCCTGCTATGATGTTCAGCTAGAAATGGTTAGTATGCTTAGAACCGGGGATGGGCTAGCTAATCCAGAATCACAAGGGTTTAGCCTATTTGAACTTGACTGGCACCCCGTAGTAAAGATCTTGTAGTGCACATTTGCCTGTTCCTATTTACGATAACATATTTCAATAAATATGTGATACAGAACGCAAAAGAGGAATGTAGGCCACACAATGCAGAGAATTCCACCAAAGCAGTGTAAAATGTCCAGTCAGAAAGTATTGTTTCTTGCTGACTCTCTCTGTCAGATGCATTAGGCTATAGCCTAAACATATTCATGATTTTTTAAATATATATATATAATGGACACCTATCTTATGTTTAGCTGGTTTTTTTTAAAACTGTCTATATTCCCTTCTCTCTGCATTCTATATGGTTTATGTATATGGCTGAAGGCTACGCTTCATTGTTGTATGCATGGCTTTCTCCCGATTTAAACGATGAATGTAACGGAGTTCCATCTCAAAACGTTATTTGAATAGCCTGAAATGTAAGTTAGCCAGGGGACTGATAATGAGAGAGAACAACCAATAACAATAGCCTTTAGAAAAGTCGAATGACAAGTTTATTTAAGTTTAAGCTTATCCATGCTGGCCCGGGAAAATCCCTCCAAGCGAGGTTGAAAACCAAATGGCCAATAACCTATCCTCATTCCTCCTACTGGCCTATCATAAAAGCTTTAAGACATGTTCAAATGATGAACAGTAGCTTATATCCCAAATATTCTAGCCTACCCAAGGTGTTGTCCTAAAGTTGTGGCTTTTTAAAATAAGAGTGAAAGTCTATAGACTAAGCAAGTGGTCACCAACCGGTCAATCGCCAAGGCATTCCTAGTCCATTGTCTTTTGTTTGGAGCACTACTGTCAATGTTGAGTAAGGACATGCACCCGATTCCGCATAAAAGTAGGCCTATATGCTACCTGGCCTGTGCGCAAATGTAGGTATATACTGAAAATGTGCCCATTTGGGGATCTGATAGTATTTCTGATTGGCTTAACTGCGTCTTCACTAATGAGCTGTGGAGCTTCTCAAAGTATTGTTTTCGTCACCTCAAAGTAAAACAAACAAACAGTCTGTTTTTCCATCCATTGAGAATGACAATAGTTCCTCAATGTTATTGAAACATCTTTCCAGCTCTCTCCCTTTCGATAACCATGGTGCGAAAGGGAAAAATGTCATGCTCTGATCTAGTGGAAATGTCATAAAATTTGTCTACCCGATGAGCGCTTATCCCTTGTGCAAAATAGCATACAGCTGTGTCTGACCGAGCCCAGAATATTTTATACAATGTTGCAAGTTTGTTAGTGCAAGCTTCTTTCAAGTTCGTGGCAGACAGGCCATGCGTAGCCAATGTGATTTATAGGATATCTTTTTTTATCAGGATAGTTTCTACCTGCAGGCTGCAATGTTTTTATTTGTTGGCTTTATTTCGGCTATTTTTACATAGTTGGCAATGGCAATAGAAGTTACTTTTTAGGTTTGTATAATTTTATTTAGATTTGAATAGAACCCCAGGTTGCTGAGGAATATATTTTTGTTCTGAAATAAAGCCCTTTTGTGGGGAAAACTCATTCTGATTGGCTGGGCCTGGCTCCTCAGTGGGAGGGCCAGGCTGACTTGTGTGTGGGCCTATGCCCTCCCAGGCCCACCCATGGCTGCACCCCTGCCCAATCATGGGAAATCTATAGATAAGGGCCTAATTAATTTAGTTCAATGACTGATATCATTGAACTTTAACTCAGTAAAATATTTGAAATTGTTGCATATTGCATTTATATTTTTGTTTAGTATAGCTGATTGTATTAAGACACATAGGGTGTGTATATACAGTGTCTTCAGAAAGTATTGAGACCCCTTGACATTTTCCACATTTTGTTACGTTATAGCCTTATTCGAAAATGGATTCTAAAATGTTGCAGCCTTATTTTTAATGACAAAGCGAAAACTGTTTTTTAGACATTTTTGCATATGTATAAAAATCACATTACATAAGGATTCAGATCCTTTACTCAGTACTTTGTTGAAGCACCTTTGGCAGCGATTACAGCCTCAAGTCTTCTTGTGTATGACGCTACAAGCTTGGCACACCTGTATTCGGGGAGTTTGTCCCGTTCTTCTCTGCAGATCATCTCAACCTTTGTCAGGTTGGATGAGGAGCGTCAATGCACAGCTATCTTCAGATCTCTCCTTCGATCAGGTTCAATTCCGGGCTCTGGCTGGGCCACTCAAGGACATTCAGAGACTTGTCCTGATGCCACTCCTGCGTTGTCTTGGCTGTGTGCTAAGGGTCATTATCCTGTTGGAAGGTGAACCTTCGCCCCGGTCCTGAGCGTCCGGAGCAGGTTTTCATCAATGATCTCTTTACTTTGCTCCGTTCATCTTTCCCTTTATCTTGACTAGTCTCCCAGTCCCTGCCGCTGAAAAACATCCCCACAGCACGATGCTGCCACCAACATGCTTCACTGTAGCGATGGTTCCAGGTTTCCTCCAGAAGTGACGCTTTGCATTCAGGAGAAGAGTTCAATCTTGGATCCGTCAGACCAGAGAATCTTGTTTCTCATGGTCTGGGAGTCTTTAGGTGCCTTTTGGCAAACTCCAAATAGAGTGTCATGTGCCTTTTACTGAGGAGTGGCTTCCGTCTGTGTCACGTCCTGACCTTAGTTCCTTTTTTATGTCTCTGTTTTAGTTTGGTCAGGGCGTGAGTTGGGGTGGGCATTCTATGTTTTGTGTTCTATGTTTTCCATTTCTATGTGTTTGGCCTGGTATGGTTCCCAATCAGAGGCAGCTGGCAATCGTTGTCTCTGATTGAGAACCATACTTAGGCAGCCTGTTTTTGTTTCTGTGTCTCTACCAGACAGGACTGTTTCGGTTGTTCTTTTGTTTACTTTGAGTTTCAGTGTTCAGCTTATCGAATAAATTTAACATGGACACTTACCACGCTGCATCTTAGTCCTCTCCTTCCAACAGCCGTTACAGTCTGGCCACTCTACCATAAAGGCCTGATTGGTGGAGTGCTGCAGAGATGGTTGTCTTTCTGGAAGTTTCTCCCATCTCCACAGAGAAACTCTGGAGCTCTGTCAAAGTGACCATCGGGTTCTTGTTCACCTCCCTGACCAAGGCCCTTCTCAGTTTGGCCAGGCTGCCAGTTCTAGGAAGAGTCTTGGTGGTTCCAAACTTCTTTAATTTAAGAAGGATGGAGGGAGGCCACTGTGTTCTTGGGGACCTTCAATGCTGCAGACATTTTTTGGTACCCTTCCCCAGATCTGTTCTTCGACACAATCCTGTCTCGGAGCTCTACGGACAATTCCTTTGACCTCATGGCTTGGTTTTTGCTCTGACATGCACTGTCAACTGCGGGACCTTAAATTGACAGGTGTGTGCCTTTCATGTCCAATCAATTGAATTTACCAAAGGTGGACTCCAATCAAGTTGTCGTGTCACGTATACTCCCTCTCTGGCCTCTATGTCATCAGGCTGCTGATTTATCCCGCACGCCTGTCACCTGTCACTTGGACTCCATCACCTCCTTGATTATCTTCCCTTTATCTGTCACTCCCCTTGGTTCTTTCCTCAGGTGTTATTAACTCTGTTTCATGTTGGTGTGCTGTTTGTGTTTCATGTTTATTGTTTTGTTTATTTATTAAAACTCTCTGTACTTGCTTCCCGACTCTCAGTGCACTCGTTACATGTCGAAACATCTCAAGGTTGATCAATGGAAACAGGATGCACCTGAGCTCAATTTTGAGTCTCATAGCAAAGGGTCTGAATAAATTTGCAAACATTTCTAAAAACCTGTTTTCACTTTGTCATTATGGGGTATTGTGTGTAAATTGATGAGGAAATATTTTTAGTTAATCAATTTTAGAATAAGGCTGTAACGTAACAAAATGTGGAAAAAGCCAAGGGGTCTGAATACTTTTAAAATGCACTGTATATGGAAAAAATACACCAATCAATTGGTCGAAAGAACAACTTTTGGTCAACCAAGATGTTTTTTAGTCGGGGACAGCCCCCAATGCTCACTCAGCTGTGCCTCACCTGTAATACTAAAATGATCTATTACCAGTGTGATCAAATACCACATTTATATATATAATTTCAAAATGGTCTAAGAACAACATTGGCAGGGCAACTCAAGGATAGCCAGTATGCAGTGATGATATATTGGGCCTATAGCCTACTGCATAAACCTCATTGCTACAGAACTGTTTTTATTTGGTTGCATAGGCTTAAGTTTGTTTTAAGCAACTCTGAGCGTGAGATCTCGGCTTGCATTTTGACTCACAGAGGGATCTCTGCATAAACATAAGTTCTTTTCAATCACAGCTTTATGAGAGTTAGAACAAACAATATGATTTATTTTCTATTATTTTATGAGGCAAATAAAGCAATTATTATCCAGTCCTAAACGCAGTAGACTGCTTCTATCCAGCCTATGTCACTCCGGTAAGACAAAAAAAGAATGTGTATATCACGATAGGACAAAGCCCAACCCTACTAACCAGTGTGATATAAACGGGTACAATTGATTGAGATTCTCGTTGAAAACAACATTCCATGGTCATTTTGGTCATTGTAACTCAATCCAGGAAATTCATTTATATTTTGGATTCACTTTCTAAAGATGATTTGACAGGACGTACAATTGTTGAATGACAGTTAATTTCCTGAATCCACTGAGCAAAAGTGGTTCAAGGATCTCAGACCCCTGTTAGCCTTGGACTGGCCCTTCGACATGCTCCAATCTCCTCTGACTGTGTTTTAGTACTCCAACACTATGCACCTGGAATGACTAGCTGTGTTATTTTTATGGGTATTGTTGTGTGTGTGTGTGTGACACACACAAAAACACAGTACGTACCTATGCTGTCGTAAGCGAGGGCCAGTGACCCTCATGCCCCGTCATCATCTTTCCATTTGGTCACTTTCGTTGTGTCACGTCCGCAGGGGAGAATGCCATTGTGATCGTGGCTGGTGCCAACCTGCTACTGGGTGGCGAGGATCTGCGGCGGGCACTGCCAGCCTTAAGCCATGCCAAGGTAATGGTGTGCCAGCTGGAGATCAGCCCGGACACCTCCCTGCAGGCCCTGCGCCTGTCCCATGAGAACAACGGTCAGTCTGGACGTTTATCTATGTACTGTCTTCGTACTGTCTACCTCTGTCTACATCTTTCTGTCTGTTGGCCTGTCCCCATGAGAACAACGGTACGTCTGGGCGTCTCTGCTTTGTCTGTCTGTCTGTCTGTCCTGAAGCAACGCTCGACAATCTTTGTTCCAACCTAACCTAGTGAGTCATCAGGGAATTTATTTTAGATTCTGATTTATCTAAATAACTAAGCCCGCTTTACTGGCACAATCCTCTGTTCATTCATACATTATTGAAATTGACACTGTCACCATTATCTTATTTTCCCAGATTGTCTTTGTTGTTCAGAATAACATCCCTAGCTATATATTACAATGGGGTCTGAAATGATTGACACCATTGATAAAAATGAGCAAAAATGACTGCGTAAAATAAATCATAATATATATTGTTATGCTCAAAGAAATTATGAAATTATATTATGTTATACTAATACAATTGTTCAGAGAAAGATATTTTGTAGTAAACTTTTTATTTTTTTACTCAAAAAAGTAGGGCTAAAAATTGACAGCCTTTTTCCCCATGCCTTTCAATACCTCCGCTTACGAGGATAACGACACTGAGTCTTTTTCAAAAATATTTTATGAGCTGGAGAACACATTGGGAGGGATCTTAGACCATTCCTCCATACAGAATCCTTCCAGATCCCTTATATCCTTAGTCTGGGCATTTCCAAAGAGCTCTATTTTCATGCCATCTGACCAAAGTACCGGTTCCAATCCAAGTGCCAATGCCATTTCAAATCAAATTTGATTTGTCACATGTGCCAAATACAATGGTGGGAAAGGGCAGTGTTTGAATGAGATGGAGATTGCGTCATCAGTGGATCTGTTGGGGTGGAATAGAAATTGGAGTGGTTCTAGGGTTTCTGGCATGATGGTGTTTATGTATGCCATGACCAGCCTTTCAAAGCACTTCATGGCTACCGACGTGAGTGCTACAGGGTGGTAATCATTTAGGTAGGTTACCTTCGCTTTCTTGGCCACATGGAATTTGGTGGTCTGTTTGAAACATGTAGGTATTACAGACTCGGCCAGAGAGAGGTTGAAAATCGTCCGGTACAGCTGGTGCTCTCACGCATGCTTCAGTGTTGCTTGCCTCGAAGCGAGCATAAAATGCATTTAGCTCGTCTGGTAGGCTCGCATCACTGAGCAGCTCGCGGCTGGGTTTCCCTTTGTTGTCCGTAATAGTTTTCTAGCCCTGCCACATCTGACGAGCGTCAGAGCCGGTGTGGTAGGATTCAATCGTTGCCTGTTTGATGGTTCATCTGAGGGCATAGCGGGATGTTTTATAAGAGATCAGATTTGCCAAATGGAGGGCGAGGGAGATCTTTGTATGCGTCTTTGTGTGTGGAATAAAGGTGGCCTAGAGTTTTTTTCCCCCTCTGGTTGCACTTGTGACATGTTGGTAGAAATTAGGTCAAATTAATTTAAGTTTTCCTGTATTAAAGTCCCCGGCCACTAGGAGTGCTGTTTCTGGATAAGCATTTTCTTGTTTGCTTATGGCCTTATACATCTCATTGTGTGTGGTCTTAGTGCCAGCATCGGTTTGTGGTGGTAAATAGACGGCTACGAATAATATAGATGAGAACTCTCTTGGTAGATAGTGTGGTCTACAGCTTATCATGAGGTATTCTGCCTCAGGTGAGCAATACCTTGAGACTTCTTTAATATTAGACATCTCGCACCACAGTTATTTACGTAGCTACTCTGTCCTGCACGGAGAAGCCAGCCAGTTCTATATTATTCGTGTTGTTGTTCAGCCAATAATACCGAGGGTAGTAGGGGTTTACCTACTCGTCGTCAAATTCTTACAAGACACCCCGCCCTCCTCGCCTTTTTTCTCCATCTTTTCTTCATGCTGATGACGGGATTTGGACCTTGCCTCGACAAAGCAGTTCGTGTCGGACTCAAAATAGCACAGTTGGTTATGAGCCCTTAAAACGGCAGCCCTTTGTTGGTTGACATGTAAATAGAACTCTTTGGTCATGCCCACCAGTGGTTGGTTTGGCATCAAAATGAGAATGCATGAGCAGAAAAGAACCCCATACCTACTGTAAAATATGATGGTTGATCTTTGATGTTAAAGTGGCTATTTTGCTTTCACTGGTCCTGGCGTCCTTGTTAAGGTCAACGGCGTCATACACTTTACCCAGTACTAGGATATTTTTTGCCAAAAACCTGTCCACAAATGGATCTTCCAGCAAGATAATAACACCAAGCATACATGAAAATACACAAAGAAATGGTTAATTGGCCACAAAATCAACATTTTGCAACGGCCATCTGTCTCCAGAATTGAAACCCATTGAAAACCTGTGGTCCATAAGCACAGATGAAGAATACCAAGGATCTGGAAGGATTCTGTAGATCCTTCCAACTCATAAAACATTTTAGAAAAGGGTTCTGTGCCGTTATCCCCTGAATGTGAGGTATTGAAAACAGGGGTGTCAATAATTTCGACCCCTACCTTTTTAAAATTATTTTTGTATTACTTGTTAAACAAAATCTCTTTCTCTGAGCAATTGTATTAGTTTGAAATAATATAATTTCCCAAATATTTTGCGCATACAATATACTGTTGAAGTCGGAAGTTTACATACACTTAAGTTGAAGTCATTAAAACTAATTTTCCATCCACTCCACAAATTTCTTGTTAACAAACTATAGTTTTGCCAAGTCGGTGTTCATAAACTGAGCGGTGGTCCTCGGTAAATGCAGCTGCCACTGATTTCCCTGCAATATATTATCGCCCTCAAAACGTAAAAGGGGTGCGTTACCTCGCTGAGTCTGTATCAGTCTTTATCTGTGAGTGTGTGTTTCATAAGCTGGGTGTGTGCATGCATGTGACGTGTGTGTTTGTCAAGGTACAGTATACCACTTCATTAATAAACTTCCCCACCCAAAAGAATGGCAGCTCCAGGTAAATAAAGCACCACACCTCCAATGGGAAAAACTAGACCACGGAGCTCTATCATCATCATTAGCACCCCAGTCTATTATTGGACCGCATCGGTGTCTCACATCTGTGGAGATGAGACATACGGGGACATCCGGCTCTGGTGTCGGGGCCCTTTTATTAGTTACCACCATCCACTTCCAAAGCATGTCGTAATGGGCTCTCGCCCACCTCATTGCCCACAGATGGGCAATCTGGGCAACCCAGATGGCATCGCGCGCCATCTCTGACGTACCACCTCTGATATCATATACCCTGGCATGGATTATCAACTCCTTCTGCCAAGGCGCTAATAGGCATCACTGCGTGGAGAGATAAGAGACAATTTGATGTGATAGCAGCACAAGCAGATTACGTGAATGTCAGCCCCCGGAAGGGGTGTGGTGTCAATGGTTTGGCCCGGGGGCTAATGACGCGATTGGATCGTCAGGTGACGGAGCTCGCTGCTGCCCGGCCTACACAAATGACTCCTCGGGAGGTTTTCCTTAAGGATGAAAGAGAAACAGATTCTTAGAAATAACTCTCCAGGGTTGAGGTACTGTACTGTTGCTTTTTCATGCTGTACACTTGGTGTTATGTCACATAGTCACTGAAATAATGTTTTTTAAGATATTTGTTATCATATATTATATGGTAAATATGTATATTTACTTTATATATACTGAACAAAACTATAAACATGCAACAATTTCAACATTAATGTTCAAATAAAGAAATCAGTCAATTGAAATAAATAAATTAGGCCCTAATCTATGGATTTAACATGACTGGGCAGGGGCGCAGCCATGGGTGGGCCTGGGAGGGCATGGTCCCACCCACTAGGGAGGCAGGCCCAGCCAATCAGAATAAGTTTTCCCCCACAAAAGGGCTTTATTACAGACAGAAATGCTCAAACGATCCCGCAGGTGAAGAAGCTGGATGTGGATTATGGTAGAGAAGTTCAATTCTCTGGCAACAGCTCTGGCGAATATTCCTGCAGTCAGCATGTCAAGTGCATGCTCCCTTATCTGTAGCATTCTGTTGTGTGACAAAACTGCACATTTGTGACTTGTTTAAGGAAACTAGGCATATGTCGCGTGTCACTACTTCACAGGAGAGTAATTTGAACGTGAACTTTGTTTTAAAATCAAAACGCGTTTTTTTGGCAGAAATGCCTTATGGAACATGTGAACTTTCATGTGCCTTAATAACAAACTTGTACGGCATCTGTAAATACGAATAAAATTGTTAAATTACGAGCCTAGTTGGTTTAGCCAAGGACAAAGACAGGAACGTTCCCGCTAGCCACGATTGTCTGAGATAATGGATGGGCTGGATATGCCGAGAGATGAGTTTGGATTGGTCTGCTGTGTAGCACGCTTCTGTCTATAACATGAGCTGGTCAGTATGTGTAGGTAATCCTTTCTAATGTGGCTTTTTTGAAAGATGTGATGTAGTAGAACTGGAAAAGTGTTGCTCTCCACTTCTGGAGGACCATGTTTTGAAATCAGTGGAAGGCCCAGTGGAATTAGAGTATGATAGCTAAGGAGATGGAGAAAATTCTGCCATTTGATTGCAAATATGCAGGCTTTGGTATAAATCACCTGTCTCCGGATTACATCTTCAAGCTAAGGGCAACCATGGCATCCATGACAGAGAGGGAGAAGCGTTCATCCATGTATATGGGTAAGAGTCTAGCTAGCAAAATTTTCAGATATTACACATTTCTAATTTTGTCAAAGTAATTTTAATTTCAAGTTCGTGTACTGTTAGCTAGCTGGCTAACGTTAGCTGGCTTGCTCACTAGCTAACATTATGTGTATGATCTGTGTACTTTAGTAATATTATTCGTTTGTCAGAGCCATTTACACGTCTAATTATAGCCTAATGTTAGCTAGCTAGCTAACATTGAACCTGGTTGGTTAGCCACCTGCATATTTATGCAGGGTAGTAACGTTATGAGTTGGGATTATGGTTCATTGTTTTTCTAGCTAGCTAGCTACAAACAAAAGACTCCACTATGCAAGTCACCATTTCAATAGAATGTTCATGATGTCACTGTGACATCTGTTGATAGACGTAGCTGGTAAATTCGCTCTGGCTATCTACTCCGATTTCAGAGCACTCTTGTCTGAGTGTGCCAGAGCACAGAATAACTAACGAATTTACAAACGCTCAACACCCGTTGAATATGGCCAGTGTCAGTAAACGTTAAATTGTTGCCAGCAGCACAGTTTCAGTCTCTACTTTTATCCAATGTAAAAAAAACAAAAAAATTCAAATGTTGATACATAAGACCGAATCGAGCCGGTCCCTCACATATTAGAGTGGCCTTTTATTGTCACCAGCACAAGGTGCACCTGTGTAATGATCATGCTGTTTAATCAGCTTCTTGAAATGCCACATATGTCAGGTGGATAGATTATCTTGGCAAAGGAGAAATGATCAGGGATATAAACAAATGTGTGCACAAATTTGAGAGAAATAAGCTTTTTTGTGCATATGGAACATTTCTGGGATCTTTTATGAAACATGGCACCAACACTTTACATGTTTTTTCATACACTGAATTATTGATTTATTTTTTAGACTGTATCATTCTTCCCAACTAATGAATATGTTGTTTATTCTCCATCTCTTTCTTTCTATCCTTTCACTCTACCTCGTAAGCAAGGAGAGGGTAATTATCTGAACCTGTAAGTGGTAATGCATCCATCCAAAGCCCTCTTTCTCTCTCTCTCACTCCGTCTCTCTTTCTCTCTCACTTTCTCCATTTTCTGCCCCTCTTTCTTTTTGCTCTCTGTTCAAGAGGTAGCTTTTATATTTTCTCACCAGATGCAATTAGAGCCTCTTAAACACTCTCCAAACGCTCTCCGGTGACTCATCCATCTGTGTGTGTGTGTGTGTGTGTGTGTGAGACTGCCTGCCTCACCCTCTCCTGACCTTTTCCATATATCTCTCTCTCTTACTTTCTATCTCTCCTACTTGTTATTTCTCTCTTTCAGCCTCCTCCTCTCTTTACTTTTCTCCTTCTGCCTCTTCTAAACCCCTGCCTTTCTTTTTCTTTCTCGATCACTTTCTCCCTCCCTACATTTCTGTCTCTCATCCGGATAGTCCTCAAGAGAAAAACTCTGGTGTGTATGTGTGTGTGTGTTTGCGTGCGTGCGTGTGTGTGTGTGTGCGCATGCATGCGTACATAAACACACGCAAGTATATCGGAGGATGGCAATTATAAATGCAAGCAGCTCAGCCGACCTGACGAACCAAAAGACGTTGCGTCGAAAATGGGATCCTATTCCCTATATAGTGCACTACTTTTGACCAAGACCCATAGGTAATAGGCCATTTGGAATGCACCCCTAGACTCACAACACCTCCAGACATGACTCAGATGTTACCACATCTGCCATAACAGATGTGGCTCTAACCTACTCTCGCTCTACAGTACTGCACATCTACTACAGCTGTTCCCCACAACACCTGGAGGGAAAAATGGTAGTGAGCTGACTGATGACTATTAGCTAATGTCTGAGTATTTTAACACCTATGTCTGGCAGTTGCATATAGCTTTGGGTCGAGTCATTGTGTTATTATGGTTATGACAGACTGTGACGTTGGCACTGGACTGCACTTCAGGGTTCAATTCAGGAAGTAAAGTGAATTCAGGAAGTTAATTGAATTCGGTCAATTCGGGAAGTGAAATGTCAATGCCAATTTTCCTATTAGCTCTTCTATACACAATATTGGAATTGGAATTTTATTTTACTTCCTGATTTGATTTGTCTAGGTCCATTAATACCAGTATTTGTTACTATATTGACCTTGATTTGTGTGAATTAAAATAGAATTGACCCCAACCCTGCTTTACTGGCAAGTGCAGTGGCCACATGTTTGTATGTGCAGTTTCCTGCACTGTAGCTTATTCACCAGCATATCACTGGACTGGGATTGAACCATCCTTCCTGGTCACGTGGTCGATGTAAACATACACAGACATGTGGTGTCACCACAGATGGCAGATGGGCCTCAAGACAGGGTGGGGGTAAGAGGAAGCGGGTGATAGCGCTGTCCTTACACCTCAACTGGCTGCGCCTCTTTAGTTTACACTGCATTAGATACACAGAAACAGAAAAAGAGAGAGAGATAGACAAAGGAAGAGTGACATGAGAGAGTGGGAGGAATAGAGAACAAGTAGCCAGGGTACAGTATTTGAGAGAGAGATTCAGAGAGAGATGAAGTCTAGAAAGAGGAAATACAATAAAGAGAGAGGGGGCTAAAGACTGGCGGAGAGAATGAAGAAAAAGTGAGCTGAGAGAGTTTACAGAGAGAGGGATGAGGGTCAATTGAAACTAGCTGTGAAAGTGAAGAGGGGGCAGATATTGAGAGAGCGAGAGGAAAGAGAGGGGTTTATTTGAAATTGTATCATATCAGAAACCTCTTTTCTCTCTTGGAAAGTGGAAGGAAGGTGTGATCTGTATCATCGAAACAGAGGTTGTGTAAGCTGAGTTTGACGTGTTGTCTGCGTGTGTGTACGCGCGTGTGTGACGCACTGTTTCCACTTTTACTCGAAAGAGGCCCTAGCATCCACCTCAGAGCGCCAGGTGGCTAAAGCCCTGCGCATACCCACGCAGCTGCTCACTTACACACGCCCACACAATCACACACACACAAAACAGGGTTTTATTTCACAGATGCAGGAATACACAATGGCTTTAGCTTAAATAAAATCTGAGGTAAAATCAGTCACATACAGTTGAAGTCGGAAGTTTACATTAATTTAGGTTGGAGTCATTGAAACTCATTTTTCAACCACTCCACAAATTTCTTGATAACAAACAATAGTTTTGGTAAGTCGGTTAAGACATCTACTTTGTGCATGACACAAGTAATTTTTCCAACAATTGTTTACAGACAGATTATTTCACTTATAATTCACTGTATCACAATTCCAGTGGGTCAGAGGTTTACATACACTAAGTTGAGTGTGCCTTTAAACAGCTTGTAAGATTTCAGAAAATTATGTCATGGCTTTAGAAGCTTCTGATCGGCTAATTGACATAATTTGAGTCAATTGGAGGTGTACCTGTGGATGTATTTCAAGGCCTACGTTCAAACACTGTGCCTCTTTGCTTGACATCATGGGAAAATCAAAAGAAATCAGCCCTATATCGACATAACCTGAAAGGCCGCTCAGCAAGGAAGAGCCTACTGCTCCAAAACTGCCATAAAAAGCCGGACTATGGTTTGCAACTGCATATGGGGACAAAGATCGTACTTTTAGAAGAAATGTCCTCTGGTCTGATGAAACAAAAATATGACTGTTTGGCCATAATGGCCATCGTTATGTTTGGAGGAAAAGGGGGAGGCTTGCAAGCCAAAGAACACCATCCCAACCGTGAAGCACGGGGTGGCAGCATCATGTTGTGGGGGTGCTTTGCTGCAGGAGGGACTGGTACACTTCACAAAATAGATGGCATCATGAGGTAGGAAAATTATGTGGATTCATTGAAGCAAAATCTCAAGACATCAGTCAGGAAGTTAAAGCTTGGTCCCACATGGGTCTTCCAAATGGACAATGAACCCAAGAATACTTCCAAAGTTGTGGCAAAATGACTTAAGGACAACAAAGTCAAGGTATTGGAGTGGCCATCACAAAGCCCTGACCTCAATCCTATAGAAAATTTGTGGGCAGAATTTAAAAAGCATGTGCGAGCAAGGAGGCCTACAAACCTGACTCAGTTACACCAGCTCTGTCAGGAGGAATGGGCCAACATTCACCCAACTTATTGTGGGAAGCTTGTGGAAGGCTACCTGAAACATTTGACCCAAGTTAAACAATTTAAAGGCAATGCTACCAAATACTAATTGAGTGCATGTAAACTTCTGACCCACTGGGAATGTAATGAAATAAATAAAAGCTGAAATAAATCATTCTCTCTATTATTATTCTGACATGTCACATTCTTAAAATAAAGTGGTGATCCTAACTGACCTAAGACAAGAAATTTTTACTAGGATTAAATATCAGGAATTGGAAAAACTGAGTTTAAATGTATTTGGCTAAGGTGTATGTAAACTTCCGACTTCAACTGTATGTACATCCATACACACATACTTTTCATAGGGCTCATCCGTACATACACAGAATAGCATGATGTTTGATAAAAACATGCAGGGTTAAGCTTCATAAATATTCACTGTGTACGGAGAGATACAACACATACAGTGCCATGAACATTTTTTGCCACCTTTCTGATTTTCTCTATTTTTGCATATTTTAGACACTGAATGTTATCAGATCTTCAACCTAATACTAGATAAAGGGAACCTGAGTGAATAAATGGCACAACATATTGATACTTTTGTCCTGTATTTAATAAACAAAGTTATGCAAAACCCAATGCCCCTGTGTGAAAAATTAATTGCTCCCGAATGGTGCAGTGGTCTAAGGCACAGCATCTCAGTGCAAGAGGTATCCCTGGTTCAAATCCAGGCTGTATCACATCCGGCCGTCATTGGGAGTCCCATAAGGCGGCACACAATTGGCCCAGCGTCATCCGGGTTTGGCCGGGATAGGCCGTCATTTTAAATAAGCATTTGTTCTTAACTGACTTGCCTAGTTAAATAAGAGTTAAATATTTGTTTTAATTCAACACGCAATAACTGGTTGTGCCGCCTTCTAGCTGCAATGACTATACCCAAATTATTCCCGTAATTGCTGATCAGTCTCTCATATCCATTTGTGGGGTTTCGAGCATTTACAGCTCATTTCAGGTCCTACCACAACATCTCAGTCAGGTTTAGGTTATTCCAAAGCTTTAAATGTGTTGCTTTTCAGCATTCTGATGTAGACTTGCTGGTGTGTTTTGTATCATTGTCTTGCTGCATGATCCAGTTGCACTTCAGCTTCGTCTCACAGATGGAATGCAGTGTTTGGTTTCTCCCAGACATAACAGGTCCCATGTTGTCCAAAAAGGTAACATTTTGAATCATCTGTCCATAGAGATTCTTTCAGGGGTCTTGATGATCATCCAGGTGCTTCTATGTGCTTTGTTGGCAAACTTGAGTTATATTTTTGGACAACGTGTGTCCTGTTGTTTCTGGGAGAAACCAAACACTGCATTCCACAGTAAGAACCTCATACCAATGGTCAAGCATGTTCGCGGTAGTGTGATGGTTTGGGGATTCTTTGCTGCCGACTTGGACGACTTGCCATCATTGAAGGAACCATGAATTCTGCTCTGTATCAGAGCATTTAAAGGAGAGTGTCTGTCCACCTGGTCAGTTTATGTCATGGGAAAGAGCAGGTGTTTTGTACAGTTAGGAAATTTCCCTGCAGGAAATGCTTAACTTGTAGACTGGTTGTAAAAGGGAGTTTTTTTACTGGTTCTCTGACTAGATAACAGACTAAATGTGAAGTTCCCAAAAGTCATCAAAATAAGTCTTTACCAGGTTGTAATCTTGTTATCTGAAGTCTTTACAACCAGGAAACCAGTTTCCAATGACCAAATTATGTCATTCTGATTTTGTGTGGTAAGCTTTTTCTCTACCAACATATTTCCATAAGCACTAGCTTTCTCTCATCCCATTTCATCTCACTCAGTCAATTAAATTGTTCAGTTGTTCCAGCACTCTGTAGTGGAGTGGATTGCTCTCTGGTAGCATTTACCTGATATGTACTTTACCAATTAAGTGTGGTGAATTTAGATAGTTTCCTATGTCTTACAGTGAAGACCATTTTCAACCCAGCGCCAGCCATTCCAGACCTGGATCCTGAATTCTATAGAGCATCCGATGTGTTCTGCTGTAACGAATCAGAGGTGAGAAAGATAGACAATATGAAGCAACACACACACACACACCTAATATATTTCAGCACCTATGTGCCTGAGGCGCTGTAGCAAACACTGAAGCCTGCAGTTAAAAAAACAAGCCCCCCTTACTTCTTTGTTTCACAACCATTTGATTGTATTCTCAGGGTTACGGCCCTGTACATCAATAGCATAGCAGCTGCCTCAGAAGTAAGTAACCCCTTCTGGCTTGAATAGAAAAGATTATTCCCTCCCTCCCTCCATTTACGGTAAAGGGTGTTATGGATCCACCTTAGCCTCACACCTCCACTGTCAGAGATGACAGATGGGGATTGGGATTGATGGGAAACATAGTTAGAAACAACAACAGGGCAGATATGTTAAAAGAGTGAGCCAGATTCACTCCTGGGGTAACACAGAGGTGAGTTTGCCCAGAAATGTCTCTTAGAGACTTTGATGTGGTCGGGGGCAGGGGGGCTTTCCAGGTGGGGACTTGAAAGCGAGAGTTGAAGATGGAGCCGACCGTCTGTCTTTTTCTCTTGTAAGTTTGAGTGTAACACACACACACACTCATTGCTTTCACCCTCTCACCGCTGCTCATATTTCAGTCAAGGCAATGAAATGTTTCACCCCCCCAGAGCACGCAAATGCACCCAAACACACGGATCCTCTGGGCTTCTCCGATGAGTAAGAAGACAGACAGCTCTTTTTCTTATTTGGTAGCTGACCAGAACAGGGTGGCACCAGGGACTATGAGCACCGATAATATACTGTGGGTAGTTTCTTTTTCAACTGTCAAGGTATTGTTGGCTTGGAAGCTTTATGGAGGATGAATTGAAGGCCTCCGTTTGTGTTTGGTGTCCTGACCCCCCACAGAGAAGTGAGCTAGCTGAGATCATTATCTGGGCAGGTGTGGAGGGTTGACAGACAAGCTGGACACCCACTCCTCATCTTAAACCCGTACCTTTTTGTGTGTGTAGTCTCCCAGTGCCATGCAGAACCTAGAGGGGGGCTGAAGGATGTCATAGTGCAGGCACTATTTGATCCACAGCTCACATAGAATGTTGACGTGTTTATAGTGATGGGACTCCATTATGGACCTCACACTGACTAGCTGCTATATAAATCAAATTGTATTTGACACATGCTTGGTAAACAACAGGTGTAGACTAACAGTGAAATGGTTACTTACGGGCCCGTTTTAATTATTTTAAACAATGCAGAGATAGAATAATAGAAACACCAGTAATAGAGTTGCTGGATGGGTAGGGGAGAGTCAGGTAAGTCCGGCCAAAGGGTTTGTTGAGCCACCCCTTGTTTCTAAGAAATTATACACAAATGCGTCCCTATTCTTACCCGGTCCCTATGCTCAATTAACCCCATTCCCAGGACAAGTTGTGCCAAGAGAGCCCCTTTTTTGACAAGCTTTGTTTTAAAAATTGAAAAGCCCATAAATACAATTGTTTCCGGGAAAATTGTCCAAGAGAAGAAGAAAAATCCATTGCAAATTAATGCTTTTTATTCATTGATGGAAATACCAGTTGATGTGCTCCAACTCATAAGAGACTTCAGCTAAGTGTACTGGGCAAAATTGGTGATGATTGTGTTGATTATCCCTGTTTCCAGTGTTCCCGCGGAAAGGGGATTCGTTCTCCAAAACAGAGTAAAGACAGCCCCAAGATCGAGCCTTCTTGAGGACAAAAGTAACAAGGAGTAGCTTTTTTTTTGACTTCCCAACAGCAGCGACTCACTTTGAACAGGCTACGGTGCGCCGCACCTTATTGTGTTCTTCAGGCCCAGTCCTAGCGATTCTTCTGCCGCCCCTGTGTCCTGTATAGTATAAAGATTTGGAATGGATTGATAGACTAGAATAATGATGTGTATCATGTGCAATTGATGTATTTCCGTTGAGCTTATTCAGTAGCACTTGGAAACAAAACATTGTTGACAAGTTTTCACGTCAGAGTTACAATGTTACAATCACTAGGCAGCAAACTGCATATACAGTGGCAAGAAAAAGTATGTGAACCCTTTTGGAAATACCTGGATTTCTGCATAAATTGGTCATAACATTTGATCTGGTCATCTAAGTCACAACAATAGACAATCACAGTCTGCTTAAACTAATAACACACAAACAATTATACGTTTTCATGTCTTTATTGAACACACCGTGTAAACATTCACAGTGCAGGGGGGAAAAGTATGTGAACCCTTGGATTTAATAACTGGTTGACCCTCCTACGTTTTCCGTAGACCTGTACAATGGTCAGAAGGAATTTTGGACCATTCCTCTTTACAAAACCGTTTCAGTTTCAGCAATATTCGGACTGATGAATATCAAGGCTTTTAGAGATACTTTTGTAACCCTTTCCAGCTTTATGCAAGTCAACCATTCTTAATTTTAGATCTTCTGTGATCTATTTTGTCATGTCAGGTAATGCTTCTTGTGAATAGCAAACTCAAATTTTGTGCTCTAACCAAAATCTCCAATCTCGTCTCATTGATTGGACTGCAGGTTAGTTGACTCCTGACTCCAATTAGCTTTTGGAGAAGTCATTAGCCTAGGGGTTCACATACTTTTTCCAACCTACACTGTTAATGTTTAAATTATGTATCCAATATAGACAAGAAAAATACAATAATTTGTGTGTTATTAGTTTAAGCACACTATTGTTTGTCTATTGTTGTGAGATAGATGAAGATCAGTTCAAATTTGATGACCAATTTATGCAGAAATCCAGGTAATTCCAAAGGGTTCACATACTTTTTCTTGCCACTGTAGTAGGAAACAGAGTTGTTATCAACAAGCCACATATATTACACATGACGAGTCAACCCCAAGAAAATTCAAATTACAATAAACAACATTTATTAACATCATTCGGTATAACTGTAAAAAGTTTGATATCATTTGAGCTTTTGAAACAAGTGCTTTCATAAATGCCTCGTTTCACAGGAGCATCTTAAAATAAGCAATCTCTCAAGGAACCAGACTTAACAAATTTCATTTATTTACATATCGAATTTCATTATCCAACATCAGTTTTATAATTTCTTCATTTTGTGGCCGCCTCGAGTTTCCTCTTTCCACTGCTGTGGTGCTGAATCGCAGCAGGAGTGGGGCGGGGCTGCCCGGTCATGGCTAGAAGTGATCCAGACTTTTTTTTAGCAAACCCTTTTCCTAACCTTAACTAACTTCTCCTAACCTGTACGTTAATTATTCTAACCTGCTGCGTAAATTCTCCTAATCCGTTACGAAAAGTCAAATCTGTTGTTAATTTGACAAAAGCTGGATCCCGGCCCTGGGGTTCGTAGACAGCCATGTTTTGTTATTTATTAGGCCTAATTAAAATCTTCATGCCTAGGCTAAATTAAAGAGGCCTAGATTGTATTTGAAAACAGCAATGTTTTGTTATTTATGAATTAATTCACATTTTCATAGAAGTAGTGTATAGGACAGGTCGTTATACTAATATAAGTTGTGTTTTATTACTTTTTAGGCGACTTGTTATTCTAGGCTAAATATTTTTTCCTTTCTTTTAAATTATATTAATTTATGATTAATAGCAGGGATGAAGACACAACGGGCAATGTTTTGCTTTTCAATAAAACCTATCATGTTGGTATAAGAACAGTGTTCTAATTTATTTTATTACAACTTCACAGACTAATTTATATTTTGCACTTGTAACATCATTTTATGGGGATTTTTCTATGTTACTTTTATGTCAATTCAAGCTAGAGATATCAGCTGCGTCCTATCACATGCACCTGTGGAACGGTTGTTAAGACACTAACAGCTTACAGACGGTAGGCAATTAAGGTCACAGTTATGAAAATGTAGGATACTAAAGAGGCCTTTCTACTGACTCTGAAAAACACCAAAATAAAGATGCCCAGGGTCCCTGCTCATCTGCGTGAACGTTCCTTAGGTATGCTGCAAGGAGGCATGAGGACTGCAGATGTGGGACGCCTAAGACAGCGCTACAGGGAGACAGGATGGACAGCTGATCATCCTCGCAGTGGCAGACCACGTGTAACAACACCTGCACAGGATCGGTACATCCGAACATCACACCTCAGGTACAGGATGGCAACAACAACTGCCCTAGTTACACCAGGAACGCATAATCCCTCCATCAGTGCTCAGAATATCCTCAATAGGCTGAGAGAGGCTGGACTGAGGGCTTGTAGGCGTGTTGTAAGGCAGGTCGTCAACAGATATCACCGGAAACAACGTCGCCTATGGGCACAAACCCACCGTCGCTGGACCAGACAAAAAGTGCTCTTCACTGATGAGTCGCAGTTTTGTCTCACCAGGGGTGATGGTCGGATTCGTGTTTATCATCGAAGGAATGAGCAAGGCGTCCAGCCCAGCTTCATGGCAGGAGCCTTCCTCTTCGCCGGTGCCCAGTCCAGGCACAGCGTCCAGTCCAGCTCCAAGGCCGGAGCCTTTCTCTGCACCAAAGCCCAGTCCAGTGACGGCGTCCAGTCCTGCTCCATGGCCGGAGCCTTCTTCTGCGCCGATGCCCAGTCCAGGCACGGTGTCCAGTCCCGCTCCATGGCAGGAGCCTTCCTCTGCACCGGTGCCCGTTCCAGGCACGACGTCCAGTCCCGCTCCAAGGCCGGAGCCTTCCTCTGCGCCGGTGCCCTGTCCAGGCACGACGTCCAGTCCCGCTCCAAGGCCGGAGCCTTCCTCTGCGCCGGTGCCCGGTCCAGGCACGACGTCCAGCCCCGCTCCAAGCCCGGAGCCTTCCGGTGCCCAGTCCAGGCACTATGTCCAGTCCCGCTCCACGGCCGGAGCCCTCCTCTGCGCCGGGGTCCGGTCCAGGCACGACGTCCAGTCCCACTCCAAGACCAGAGCCTTCCTCGGCGCAGGTGCCCGGTCCAGGCACGGCGTCCAGTCCCGCTCCAAAACAGGAGCCTTCCTCTGCACCGGTGCCCGTTCCAGGCACGACGTCCAGTCCCGCTCCAAGGCCGGAGCCTTCCTCTGTGCCGGTGCCCTGTCCAGGCACGACGTCCAGTCCCGCTCCAAGGCCGGAGCCTTCCTCTGCGCCGGTGCCCGGTCCAGGCACGACGTCCAGCCCCGCTCCAAGACCGGAGCCTTCCTCTGCACCGGTGCCCGGTCCAGGCACTATGTCCAGTCCCGCTCCATGGCCGGAGCCCTCCTCTGCGCCGGGGCCCGGTCCAGGCACGACATCCAGTCCCACTCCAAGAACAGAGCCTTCCTCGGCGCCGGTGCCCGGTCCAGGCACGGCGTCCAGTCCCGCTCCAAGACAGGAGCCTTCCTCTGCACCGGTGCCCGTTCCAGGCACGACGTCCAGTCCCGCTCCATGGCAGGAGCCTTCCTCTGTGCCGATGTCCAGTCCAGGCACGGCGTCCAGTCCCACTCCATGGCCGGAGCCTTCCTCTGCGCCGGTGCCCGGTCCAGGCACGGCGTCCAGTCCTGCTCCATGGCAGGAGCCTTCCTCTGTGCCGATGTCCGGTCCAGGCACGACGTCCAGCCCCGCTCCAAGACCGGAGCCTTCCTCTGCACCGGTGCCCGGTCCAGGCACTATGTCCAGTCCCGCTCCACGGCCGGAGCCCTCCTCTGCGCCGGTGCCCGGTCCAGGCACGACGTCCAGTCCCACTCCAAGACCAGAGCCTTCCTCTGCGCCGGTGCCCGGTCCAGGCACGGCGTCCAGTCCCGCTCCATGGCCGGAGCCTTCCTCTGCGCCGGTGCCCAGTCCAGGCATGGCGGCTAACTCAGCTCCAAGGCCGGAGCCTCCTCTGCGCCGAGGCCCAGTCTGGGCACGGCCACCAACGCTAGATGCCCACCAGGACCCTCCCCTAGAGAGTCAGGTTTTGCGGCCGGAGTCCGCACCTTTGGGGGGGGGGGGGGGGGGGGGGCTGTGACGCCCTGACCATAGAGAGCCTTTTTATTCTCTATTTTGGTTAGGTCGGGGTGTGACTAGGGTGGGTAATCTAGGTTGTTTTATTTCTATGTTGGCCTGGTATGGTTCCCAATCTTGTTTTTGTGTTGTTGCCTGTGAACACTCCAGAATGTCACGTTTCGTTTATTCTTTATTGTTTTGTTGTGCGGTTCACTATTAATAAATATTTATACATTTAAATCAAATATTGAAATGATCCATGGTATGACGATCTTAAACAATTCCATATATTAGCTTACCCCCCCAATAGATGTAAAACTGAACTAATAGGGATTTATAAAGTGATTTTGTAAAGTGCCTCCATTATAAGAACTCAACTTACCCCTCACCAATGTCCTGCACCCTCCTGGGCGATGCACACCCACACACTCAACATACATAGATTTTCACTTTGAGGTGGGCCAGTAGTCTGAAGGTTGCTGGCTCAAATCCCAGACCACACAATTTCTAACACACCTCCCTGGTGGTCTCCACAGGCAGAGCTACTGACGGGGGTGGCCGTGGCGAGTATAGAGGATGCTGGCCGGGCCGGTGAGGAGCTGCTGAGGCGAGGCTGCAGCTCGGTCATCATCACCCTGGGCTCCCGGGGCTGCGTTGTGCTGTCGGCACATGAGCCCTCGTCCCCATCACACCACGTCCCCACCAAGCCGGTGACAACAGTGGATACCACGGTAAGAATATCCCTAGGGTCTTAATATCACAGTTTCTCAAGCCTGCATGTCAAAGTGTAGGCATATTGGCTATAGTTAAATGAGGGAGGCGTCAGAAAATGTAGCTAAACTTTAATGAGACTTATTAATACGAAACAAAAATATAAACGCAACATGTGAAGTGTTGGTCCCATGTTTCATGAGCTGAAATAAAAGATCCCAGACATTTTCCATATACACAAAAAGCTTTTCTCTAAAATGTTGTGCACAGGTTTTTTTAGTAAGCATTTCTCCTTTGCCAAAGTAATCCATTCACCTGACAGGTGTGGCATATCAAGAAGCTGATTAAACAGCATGATCATTACACAGGTGCTATAAAAGTCCACTCTAAAATGTGCAGTTTTCTCACAAAGAGTTCGGAGGACTCATGGCTTTTGACCTTCGCCTCTCCCGAGTCCATACGGGAGTTGCAGCAATGGGACAAGACTGTAACTAACAATTTGATACCACGAAATTGGGGAGAACAAGGGCTAAGAAAATACATATTCAATTTTTTGTTGTTTGTAGCCCCCCCCCCCCCCCCCCCTTTTCACTTCAAAGAGGAAGGCATCTGATCAGCCAACATCAGTGCAGCAGAAAGAGAACAAGCTGAGAATGAGTACCGTAAGTGTTTCCAAACTTTTGACTGGTACTGTGTAATATATACATTGCTGTTCAAAAGTTTTGGGTCACTTAGAAATGTCCTTGTTTTGGAAAGAAAAGCATTTTTTTGTCCATTAAAATAACATCAAATTAATCAGAAATACAGTTTGTTTCACAATAAAAAAAAATATGTAGCATCTTCAAAGTGGTAGGCATGTTGTGTAACTCAAATGATACAAACCCCCCAAAAATCCATTTTAATTCCAGGTTGTAAGGCAACAAAATAGGAAAAATGCCAGGGAGGGTGAATACTTTTGCAAGGCACTGTATTTTTTCCCGTCTCAACTACTCAACTAAATAGGGATGTATATCCCTATGCAAAATTTAAATTAAAAAAATTGTCATCCAGCTCTTCTTGGAAAAAGGAATCATCAGGAACAGCCATTGTAGCTAATTATTTAGCCAACTAGGGTAGGCAGTGAGTACACTGTAACAGCTCCTGTGATCCTGTAAACTAGTACCGCCACCATTTTGAAAAGCCTGCCTTCGAGGGTAGGAACAAGGAAGTATGGCTCCTGTCAGGCTGTAATCTTCACAAAGCCAGGGAAAATGAGTCAACCTAGATATCCTGCAATGTCCTGGCAGATATGAATATCGTTGAGAAAAGTTCAATGGCTCTATTGAGCAAGAACAACCATATCTTCACGCTGCTAGCGAGAACGTGCAATCGGAAAAACACAAAGGCCACAACTGTAACGTCCGTCGTTAAATGAAGACCAAGGTGCAGCGTGGTAGGCGTACATTTTCTTTTAATTATAAATATTCCATCAAAAACAATAAACAACTAAACGAACGTAAAGCTAAGAGTGCAAACACATGCAACAACCAAAGACATGATCCCACAACTGAAGGTGAGAAAAAGGGCCGGGGGTGGACTGGTGAACGTCACTGCAGGCTCCTTGACATAGACCATCAATACAGGCTCCCGGGCCATGGATCATCACTGGTGTCTTTGTGCCATCGATTACCACTACAGGCTCCGGGCCATGGATCATCACTGGAGGCTTCGTGCCATGGATCATCACTGGAGGCTCCGGGCCATGGATCATCACTGGAGGCTTCGTGCCATGGATCATCACTACAGGCTCCGGGCCATGGATCATCACTGGAGGCTTCGTACGCGGAGCCGGAACAGGTCTCACCGGACTGAGGAGACGTACTGGAAGCCTGGTGCGGGGAGCAGCCACAACGCGTCCTGGCTGGATACCCATTTTAGCTCGGTGAGTGTGGAGAGCTGGCACGGGACTCACTGGGCTATGAAGGCGCACTGGAGGCATAGTGCGTAGAGCCGGTGCAGGATATGCTGGGCCGTGGAGGCGTGCTGGAGGTCTGGAGCGTAGAGCTGGCACAACACGTCCTGGCTAAATCCC
Organism: Oncorhynchus kisutch; assembly: GCF_002021735.2. Lineage (NCBI taxonomy): Eukaryota > Metazoa > Chordata > Actinopteri > Salmoniformes > Salmonidae > Oncorhynchus > Oncorhynchus kisutch. The sequence goes on along the minus strand of NC_034187.2, from coordinate 44,931,260 downwards.
CCCTGTAGCACGGCAAGTGCGGGGAGCTGGCACAGGCCGCACTGGGTTGTGCTGGCGAACTGGGGATACCGTGCGTAGAGCTGGCGCAGGATATCCTGGGCCGAAGAGACGCACCGGAGGCCAGGAGTGCTGAGCAGGCACAATCCGTCCTGGCTGAATGCCCACTCTAGCACGGCAACTGCGAAGGATCTTACACAGAGCGCACCGGGCTGTGGATGCGCGCTGAAGGCATGGTGCGCAGAACCGGATAATACAGTGCTTGACCGGTCACTCGCTCCCCACGGTAAGCACGGGGAGTTGGCTCAGTTCTAAACCCTGAGTCCGCCAATCTCCCCCCCCCCCCCCATATTTTTGGGGGGCTGCCTCTCGTGCTTGCTTCGTTGAGCTAACTCCTCGTATCGTCGCCCTTCCACTTTCGCTGCCTCTATCTCCTCCTTCGATACTCCCCAGCCCTTGTCCATGGTCCTTCTCCCTCCAGGATTTCCCCCCAGGTCCAGTCCTCCTGACCACGCTGCTTGGTCCGTTGGTGGTGGGATCTTCTGTAACGTCCTTCGTTAAATGAAGACCAAGGTGCAGCGTTGTAGGCGTACATTTTCTTTCATTTTAAATGTTCCACCAAAAAACAATAAACAACTCAACGAAAGTAAAGCTAGGAGTGCAACACATGCAACACACAAAGACAAGATCCCACAACTCAAGGTGGGAAAAAGGGCTGCTTAAGTATGATCCCCAATCAGAGACAACGATAGACAGCTGCCTCTGATTAGGAACTATACAAAGAAAAATAAACATAGATATCCCACTCTAGTCACACCCTGACCTACCAAATAGAGAATTTAAAGGATCTCTAAGATCAGGGCGTGACAACAACAATTGCTACAAAACATGGCTCCATTCATTTTTATATCAGACAGCTGGCTCAATCAACCAGTGACGTCATTGGTAGCGCAAAAACGTATAAATACAGCTATAGTGCATAATTATGTCCGAAACACCCTTTCATCATTCATAATTATGTCTGAAACACCCTCTCATCATTCATAATTATGTAGGGAGACCTGAAAAACATCCCAAATAGTGTCTAGCGGTGAAGTTTACATTTAATATGCCATTGAAACCAGCATTTGTATCATGTTCTATTGGTTTTCAAATAAACTTTTTTTTTTGTCCAGCAGCCAAAGGCATAATCATTAACATATACTTTAAGTAGCCCATGTTAGTTGATTCATCTTTAGATCGCCCTTCTTTCTTAACTTCTAACAGATATTTTCACCTGACAAATGAAACGACTCACCGCGTGCGGTTCACTTTTGAGAATGGTGTTTTCCGCAAATTGCATTTTGGAACATTCCTGCGTACCCTACAGCCATGTGCATATTGTTGAGCTTATAATATGAAGAAGTAAAACATTATAGACATTTTAAGCTATACATTTTGATCTGTTGCGTTAATGTTCAGTGGTTGTATGAATTTGGGATCTGTCGCCCCAGAACTGTCCCAGAACCTTACGACATTTTTTATCATCCCAGAGATAACCATAATTTCAATCCCCGGGGGGGAATTATTTAATAAAGAAGTCAATAAGCATAGTGTAAACAGCTCTATGAGGCCATAAGCCAAGAGGAAAATGCTCACCCAGAAGCAGCACTCTTTGTGGCCGGGGACTTTAATGCAGGCAAACTTAAATCAGTTTTACAATTTTTTTTACCAGCATGTCACATGTGCAACCAGAGAAAAACAAATCCTAGACCACCTTTACTCCACACACAGAGATGCATACAAAGCTCTCCCCCGCCCTCCATTTGGCAAATCTGACCATAATTCCATCCTCCTGATTCCTGCTTACATGCAAAAACTAAAGCAGGAAGTACCAGTGACTCACTCAATACGGAAGTGGTCAAATTACGTGGATGCTACACTACAGGACTGTTCTAATAGCACAGACTGGAACATGTTCCGGGATTCATCCAATGGCATTGAGGAGTACACCACCTCAGTCATCGGCTTCATCAATAAGTGCATCGATGACGTCGTCCCCTCAGTGACTGTACGTACATATCCCAGCCTGAAGCCATGGATTACAGTCAACATCCGCATTGAGCTAAAGGCTAGAGCTGCCACTTTCAAGGAGTGGGAGACTAATCCGGGCACTTATAAGAAATCCCGCTATGCCCTCAGACTAACCAACAAACATGCAAAGCGTCAATACAGGATTAAGATTGAATCCTACTACAACGGCTTTGACGCTCGTCGGATGTGGCAGGGCTTGAAAACATTTACGGTCTACAAAGGGAAACCCAGACGCAAGCTGCCCAGTGACGTGAGCCTTCCAGATGAGCTAAATGCCTTTTATGTTTGCTTCGAGGCAAGTAACACTGAAGCATGCACGAGAGCACCAGCTGTTCTGGATGACTGTGTGATACAAAACTGTGTGACACAAGACTGTGTGATACAGAACAAAACCTTTAAACAGGTCAACATTCACAAAGCCACTCGGCCAGACGGATTACCAGGACGTGTACTCAAAGCATGTGTGGACCAACTGGCAAGTGTCTTCACTGACATTTTCAACCTCTCCCTGACCGGGTCTGTAATACCTACATGTTTCGAGCAGACCACCATAGTCCCCGTGCCCAAGGAAGAGAAGGTAACCTGTCTAAATGATTACTGCCCTGTGGCATTCATGTCGGTAGCCATGAAGTGCTTTGAAAGGCTGGTCATGGCTCACATCAACAGCATCCTCCCAGACACCCTAGACCCACTCCAATTCGCATACCGCCCCAACTGATCCACAGATGATGCAATCTCAATCGCACTCCATACTGCCCTTTCTCACCTGGACAAAAGGAACATCTATGTGAGAATGCTCTTCATTGACTACAGCTCAGCGTTCAACACCATAGTGCCCACGAAGCTCATCACTAAGCTAAGGACTCTGGGACTAAACACCTCCCTCTGCAACTGGATCCTGGACTTCCTGATGGGCCGCCCCCTGGTGGTAAGAGTACGCAGCAACAGGTCTGCCACACTGATCCTCAACACTGAGGCCCCTCAGGGGTGTGTACTTAGTCCCCTCCTGTATTCCCTGTTCACCCACAACTGTGTGGCCAAACACGACTCCAACACCATTAAGTTTGCTGACGACACAAAAGTGGTAGTCCTGATTGCCGACAACGATGAGACGGCCTATAGGGAGGAGGTCAGAGAACTGGCAGTATGGTGACCGGACAACAACCTCTCCCTCAATGTGAGCAAGACTAAGAAACTGATCGTGGACTACAGGAAAAGGCGGGCCGGACCGAACAGTCCCCCATTAACATCGACGGGGCTGTAGTGGAGCTGGTCGAGAGTTTCAAGTTCCTCGGTGTCCACATCGCCAACGAACTATCATAGTCCAAACATACCGAGATAGTCGTGAAGAGGGCATGACAAAACCTTTTCCCCCTTAGGAGACTGAAAAGATTTGTCATGGGTCCCCAGATCCTCAAAGGGTTCTATAGCTGCACCATTGAGAGCATCCTGACCGGTTGCATCACCGCCTGGTATAGAAACTGCTCGGCATCTGAACGTAAGGCGCTACAGAGGGTAGTGCGAACGGCCCAGTACATCAATGGGGCCAAGCTTTCCAGGACCTATATAATAGGTGGTGTCAGAGGAAAGCCCATAAAATTGTCAGAGACTCCAGTCACCCAAGTTATAGACTTTTTTCTTTCTCTACTACCGCACGGCAAGCGGTACTGGAGCGCCAAGTCTAGGACCAAAAGGCTCATTAAACAGCTGCTACACCTAAGCCATAAGACTGCTGAACAATTAATAAAATTGCCAGCGGACAATTTACATTGACCCCCACCACCCCCTCCCTTTTGTACACTGTTGCTACTCGCTGTTTATTATCCATGCATAGTCACTTCACCCCCACCTACATGTACAAATTACCTCAACTAACCTGTACCCCTGCACACTGATTCGGTACCGGTGTCCCCTGCATATAACCTCGTTATTCTTATTGTGTTACTTTTTTATTATTTTTATTTTAGTCTACTTGGTAAATATTTTCTTCTTCTTGAACTGCACTGTTGGTTAAGTGCTTGTAAGTAAGCATTTCATAGTAAAGTCTACACTTGTTGTATTTGGCGCATGTGACAAATACAGTTTGATTGGTCTTATTCTCTATGGTAAAAAAAAAAAGTGATTTATTTTGAAAAGTGGTTCCTTGCATCATACAATGATGTAAAAATGGTGTTACAGACAAGTGACTGGACATGTGACTTGAGCTTTTGGACAAGTAAAACAATCAGACCTACTTGTCTGAAGTGGCTAAAAAAGTAAATGTCAAACCCTGCACATTATTTTCCATGATCTAACAACTTCCTCGACATAGCCATAAAAGAAAAGCAGATGTTTGCATCACTTTGATGTGGACACTCCTCTTCAACTTCTGGGGGGACACCGAAAAATATTACGTATGCGCACAATATGTTGTGTACTACTAATCACCATGACGTGATTAAATTAAATTCTCTCGGCCCCAGACCAGCACACGACGTCCCAGAGGTGGAGGCTAATGGCTCGGTAGTTTCTCACCCCAGCAGAGGTTAAAGATTAAACTGGGTTTTATAGGGGATGTGGGGACATTTTGGATTCTCTTCCTGATTTCATCTTGAAAAGGCTTTGCCGTCACGCCTGGCTCGGTGAGACTTTCACACTTCCTGTTCGAGTTTGGGACACAACTGATTTAGAGTTGATGCATTTGTTAGGCTATAGAGGAAAATAGTCATTTTCAATGTGTTTGCATACAACTACAGATGATGCATTTGATAAATTCCACAGGGTGACAGTGTTGTGAATTAGAGAGTCCAGCGGTTTGCGTGCAGTTGATATTGAGCTGCAAAAGTACAGATGCATTCAAACTACAAGATTATATCTCCTTAAACTGGGTATCTTTTATCTTGTGTTTAATAAGAAACTTTTCCATTTTGAAACTCATTGTTCCTGTTTGGAATCAAAATCCCCCATTAACTGAAGTTAAAACAAGTGAACCCACTGAAGCAGGAGAGTAACAATAAGGGAGTGTTTAGGCCTTCATGACTGTTGGGATTTTTCTCTCTCCCATCAACACCTTGCCACGACGCGAAGTGTCATATTCCTGTCTCAGTGTGTATGTCTGTACTGTAACTTAGTGTGTATGTCTGTACTGTAATCAACCTTATACACTCCCCATTTACAAAACAGTACAATAGATACCAATTTGCTGAAGTCAGTGCAATGTGAGAGTGCTCAGAAGCAATTAGTGTCCTGACTGCGTGTGTACAGATCCCACAAGTTAGCTTTACCGATCCATTAATGTTACCAAAACTATTTGTACTGCAATCTGCCTCAGTGTACCTATAATTAAATGACCCTTTATACTTTTACTGTCCCTACTAATACACGCAAACACACCAACTCCCCCATTCCCTGGTGGTGCATACAAAATGAACCATAGCCCTGAGGGGAACCTGGCTTAGCTTCCTTCACCCCAAACCCCCTCCCCTCCCTCTGTGACTCACCTCTCAGCCCTGCACCAGTCAGCAGAACACAACACGGCCCAGCCTGTGATCGGGCCTTGGTTTTGGCAGTGCTCCCCCCTACACTTTGATGGCCCCATAAATTCTGGAGTGTTTAACTCTTCTGGATGCCCTAATCCCTCTTCCAGTAAACAATTTATTTTTACTAGCAAAAGAAAAGATTGTTTTCTGAATGGCTAGTCAGCTTCACAGACCTTTTGGTGTTTCCTTTTTATTTATTTGATAACATTTTTTTACATGCATGGTAAGGCCTCTTTAAAAAGTATTTGGTTCTTTGATTTTGTTCATTGGCGTTTTTCGCTGAGTGAACACGGTGTAGTGCTGCGCTCTCATTTTTTTTCACCAGAAGCATGTTTGCTTGGTGTGAATTTGGTGGCTTCGATGCTATGCGTGGGTTGGCGAACTGAGGAAAGAGGCTGGGTCTGAAGCTATGATCTTGCAGGATCAACACTGTCACCACCCAAAAACACACATAAATATTGTTTTATTATACTGCCAGTATCCTTTCCAGTCAGTGCTGAGTTCAAAGCAGCATACAATTCTAGCTTCTCCTGGTTGCTACCCCAGTTCTTTCATCATCCACTGAACCACAACACCCTCCCCCCTTCTCTTCCACGAGCAACACATTGTACGTGGCAAGGCTTTAGAGGCGGAGTCAGGGTCAGCTGCAAAGCTGGACTGGTAACAAAGCAAAATTCACTCTTCCCTCCCGTCTTCCCCTAAAGTTTTCCTTCTTTCTTAAATTGAGTGCAGGCATTCCTACTTTCACAGAGGCTGCGCTGTTAGTGTGGACGATTGGATGATGCTTGCGCACACAAGTCTGCGGTCTCTGTCTCTCACGCACACACACAGTGGCCACCCCTTTGGCCTGTGCTTTTCCTGTACTGTGGGGTTGGTGTGATGGTGGGGGTAGTTGCCAGGCCAGACAAAACAGCTCAGAGTGGGTCTGGACAATCCATATCATCCTGACTTCCTTCCTATGAGAGGAGACAGATGACCACACACAGGCTTGTTCCTGGAAGCGGTAGGTAGGGGAATACCCCAGTATTCTTCACCTCTTCCGAACCCTGACCACTGCGTAGTTAGTCACTGCGAAGCTGGCGCAACGAAGGGAGGCCCCCATGAAGGCCTTATTGGACTGCACATGCCAGTGGTTAGTTACCACCTCTATGCCATATGTAATCCAAGCTATCCTCTTCTTCTGAATCTGTGTACATTGATCACACTGGTGAAATGAAGAAGAAAATGACAAGACCGTAAACCAAAATGATGGACAGATCAAAGACATTGTGCTCAGGAGGCTTAATCTATTCAATTTACTGTGCTTTTGATCTGGTCATTATCTTCCGATACTTCCGCAGAGCAACTGTCATCATTCTTTCCCGGAAGCTTGGGGTCCAGTTACAGTTTGAGTCAGCACTGGCCACGGAGTTCTTTACTCTCTCTAGGGGGTCCTTATTGATGAGGTCCCCAGGCTGGGGATTACTGTTTCCCCATCCGTCACGCCCGTATCGGAGACTAGATTACAGGAAATACAGTCATTGTGATGCACAATGTCAGATTCTTTGTATCCCCTTTTTAAGACTAAGTTTAGGGCAGGGATCCGTTTTGAAAGAAAGGAGACTAATGAAGAGCACCACGAAGGAGGAGCAGATCTGTTTTGATTTCAAAAAATCATTTGAATGTTGACAAAAAAATAACATGCCACAACATGCATCTTCACTCATAGACCACAGTTGTTTATGCTGATGTTAGATTGCTCATGCTGCACCTTACTTCAAACTTTTACGACTCTAGCAATGCTGAGAACCAGCCAAGAGATAAAGGTCACCGTGTACCGGACGGAGCTAACCGTGAGAGAGCATCAGTACTCATCCACGGCTACCGCTTCTGTCGTTTGACTGACAGGCTTTCCAATCTAACCTTCACCAAAGTGTGTCGAGGGCAGCCGCAGCGGGGCTGAGGGGGGCTGAGGTTGTCAGCTCCAGTGAGCGTCACGTGGGGATGCGACGCTGTCACATGTCAGTCTCAGGCATTGCTTTCAACACAAGACGAGAGGACAGCGACTCGGCATGGGGAGCATTGGAACGTGGTGGACAGAGACGATCAGACTGGAAGACTTGAGTTGTTATCCTGTGTCACTCCAGTTACACTCTTTAGAAATGACAAAAACATTGAGGATCAGTTCTCAGTATGTGTATCCTGTAGTTTACATGTTCATCATTTCTGTTGATTATAATGGAATTGGCCTGATTCTGTGGTGGAAAAAGAATAAGAATGCCAACTTGAAATAGAAATTTGTAAATGATCGCAAATGTTCTGGCAACTTGGCTGATAATGTGATACCTTCTTTTCTCTCAAATTTCTTTGGTATGTTATTTGTCTCTTCATGCCAACCTCATTGAGTTTGGGTGTGGACAGGGTGTAGTCATTGTCTCACCAGAACTGTGAACTGGAAACTTGTCAAAGTGGGACCGTACATTTCCACATGGTAAGCACAACCCAAACCAACGACCAGACAGGAGACAAACATACAGTGCTTTCGGGAAGTATTCAGACACCTTGACCTTTTCTACTTTCTATTACGTTAGTCTTATTCTAAAATGGATGAAAAAAATATATAATCCTCATCAATCTAAACACAATACTGCATAATGAAAAAGCAAAAACAGATGTAGAAATGTTAGCAAATTTCTTACAAATAAAAAACAGATACCTTATTTACATAACTATTCAGACCCTTTGCTATGAGACTTGATATTGAGCTCGGGTGCATCCTGTTTCCATTGATCATCCTTGAGATGTTTCTACAACTCGATTGGAGTCCAACGGTGCTAAATGAAATTGATTGGACATGATTTCGAAAGGCACACACCTGTGTATATATAAGGTCCCACAGTTGACAGAGCATGTCAGAGCAAAAACCAAGCCATGAGGCCGAAGGAATTCTCCGTAGAGCTCTTGAGACAGGATTGTGTCGAGCTACAGATCTGGGGAAGGGTACCAAAACATTTCTGCAGCATTGAAGGGCCCCAAGAACTGTGTCCTCCATCACTCTTAAAATGGAAGAAATTTGGAACCACCAAAACTGGCCGCCTGGCCAAACTGAGCAATCGGGGAGATGGGCCTTGGTCAGGGAGGTGACCAAGAACCCAAATTATCGCTTTGACAGAGCTCAAGAGTTCCTCTGTGGAGATGGGAGAACCTTCCAGAAGGACAACCATCTCTGCAGCACTGCACCAATCAGGCCTTTATGGTAGAGTGGCCAGACAGAAGCCACTCCTCAGTAAAAGGCACGACAGCCCACTTGGAGTTTGCCAAAAGGCACCTAAAGGATTCTCAGACCACCTTCCAACAGGACAATGACCCTAAGCACACAGCCAAGACAACACAGGAGTGGCTTCGGGACAGGATATCCTTGAGTGGCCCAGGCAAAGTCTGAACTTGAACCCGATCTCTGGACAGACCTGAAAATAGCTGTGCAGCAACGCTTCCCATCCAACCTGACAGAGCTTGAGAGGATCTGAAGAGAAGAATGGGAGAAACTCCCCAAATACAGGTGTGCCAAGCTTGTAGCGTCATACCTAAGAAGACTCGAGGCTGTAATCACTGCCAATGTTGCTTCAACAAAGTACTGAGTAAAGGTTCTGAATACTTCTATAAATGTGATTTCCTTTTATTTCTTTTTTACCTGTTTTTGCTTTGTCATTATGGGGTATAGTGTGTAGATTGATGAAGAAGAAAAACGATTTAATACATTTTAGAATTAGGCTGTAATAAGACTGTAACAATGTTGAAAAAGTCAAGGGGTCTGAATACTTTCTGAATGCTCAGTACATGGGTAAAAATTTAAATCTACCCACTTTTTCTCCCCCTGTATTCACTTTTTCCAGTCTCTCACCAATCCCTGAAAGTCACCTTTGACTCTAGCCTTGTTTCTTGGCTGATGAGATTTCTGAATGGGGGATGTGGTGGGAGGCTACTTGGGGGAGGGGTGAAGGTGTTCGGGGAAGTGTGCAATGAACTATTTGAGAGGCAGAATGGTGAGTAATTGGCCAGGCTTGTGAGAACCAGTGGCGGGGGCCATCTGTGGTTAAATCTGAACGCTTTGCCACATTCCTCCATGCGTTTTCCTATCAGTGATCTAACACCCTCATCTCTCCTACACACCCAAACCCACCCCCCTGGGCGCCTATTGCACATTCCATCATCACTGTCAATAGCAGAGAGAAAGAAAGATTAAACCCATGATAAACCGATAGGCAATCCCAGAGGAGTGTTAGCCTATAAAACTGCCAGGATGGCAGAAAACTGGAATAGGTGTGATGCCCAAAGGACTTATTCGCACCTAATCCTAACTTGGGATCTGCGCGCTGAACTTGGGACTTATAAGAACCATGCGTTGATGTCAATAATAGATGTGTGCAAAATTTGATCGCAAATTAGGACTTTGAATTGGTCCTCCTCCTCACCAATTACTACTCTGAGGTTGTTGTCTTTAAACGTGCCTATAACCTCAGGTTGTATAGGATACACGAGACAAAGTGCTAAAATATACATCAACAAAATATGCTCAAATTAGCAAAAATGTTTTTTACTGTAAAAGTAAGTATCTTGTTTGATACTGTAAATGGGTAATGTTGTGTCAAAAAGGAACAAAAATGTCCATGAAATTGAGTTCATGAAATGTCCTAAATACATGTCCTTTCAATGTTTCACATATTTTGAATTTGTATTTTAGTTATGGCATTTGTACTCAAGCCTCTGATAATTATATTTAGTTTGCACAGATCAAGTTTAGGTAGGTATCATTTGAAAGAAATCATGTGCTCAGAAATATGACTTGTATTTAAATGTTGATAATGCTTTACTTTTATTAATTCTGGGGAAAAAATACCGTTTTTATTTCTGACTTGTACATTGTGGTATATGGTATAATTCTGCCAAGCTGACCCTGTCAAAAGACAAATCTCTTCGGCTAAATATGTTGGTGAGAAAAAAAGTAAAATGTATTTCGTTATTCTGGCATATTATATGAATAATACCCCCACATTTGTTTTTATATACGATAGCCATTTGAAAATGTAAGCTAAATATTCTTCATTTCTGCAATATGCAAGTGTATACATCGGTCTTGTCGTCTTATCTTCAGTTGTTTATAACAAAACGGGGAATCTCACACTGGCTAAGTGGAAGTGTTAATACATTTGTTTGTCATAAAGGGTGAGTATTAGGCCATTTCAGACTAATGGCGGAGGCATTTCAACTGACAGTGGGGAGCCTTGTTCAAAAAGCTACAATTGACAAGTGTCATAGCACCCCCTAATGTTGCCAACAGTTGGTCAGATAGTTAAATAACATCTCTAGTCTCAGTTCCTCTTGATTACTTTTTCCAAGTTTCATGAGGAATTAAGTCAGATTCCTTTATTTGCTTACATTAAATTAATCTCTATTTTTGCATTTAAGCCTCAGATTTGTATTTGTCCACTTTGACAGTGTGTGCGTCTCCATCGCTCCTATGACAGGTAGCCTAGTGGTTAGAGCGTTGGGCCAGTAACCGAAAGGTTGCTGGATTGAATCCCCAAGCTGACAAGGTAAAAATCTGCCGTTCTGACCCTGAGCAAGGCAGTTAAACCACTATTCCCCAGGTGCTGAAGACGTGGATGTCGATTATGGCAGCCCCCTGCACCTCTTTGATTCAGAGGGGTTAGGTTAAATGCGGAAGACACATTTCAGTTGAATGCATTCAGTTGTACAACTAGGTATCCCCCTTTCCACTTACATTCAATTCTAAATGAAGGAATTAATGAGTTCTCGCAGGAAGGTCATTGTTGTTCACAGAAAGTACTTTGTCCTTTAAAAAAATCTCTTATTAGCCTACATTTCAATTGAATAGTTGACACATTCAGTGCGTGTTTGTTTTGCTATGTGAGTAGTAACGACTGTTTGTCTCTATACAGGGAGCTGGAGACAGTTTCATTGGTGCCCTGGCCTTCTACATGGCTCACTTCCCTACAATGTCCCTGGAAGAGATGGCCAGGAGAGCCAATCAGGTGGCAGGAGTGAGTGTACAGACAATTGGGACACAGGTGTCTTATCCCTCTAAAAAGGACCTACCCACAGACCTTTTCTAGAGAAGACAGAAACTTGCATGCTAAATGGACACTGTGAGCCTGAACTATCTAAAACACTGTGCCAAGTACTGTATCAAGTAATTAAACAACTATGTAAATAACTTAATGCAATGATGACCATTGTCCTTTATTAATCTGCCATACCTGTATTGTCATATACATTTTTTTTTTTATATTCCAATGTGTCCAATAATGAGGTTGGAATACTTTTAATACATTTTGTTTCATACTAGTGTTCCACAAACTCATCATTGAAACCATTTCACTCACTGTTTTTCATAAGCTTTGACAAAATCAACAAATGTCAAACACATTTAAGAGGGAAAACTTGAATCATTTCAATTTTTATTCTGACCTACAATGAGGATACAAATAATTTACATGTCTGAAAAACTAGTGAAAAAGTTAACAAACCCAGACTAGTTTGTCTAGACAAAAAAAAGTATTCTGTACTGAATTACCATCATGTTATAAAAGCTTATGATCATTCAGCGTGAAACATAAGTGAACAGTTGTCCTTCTTTCATGTTTCCATTATTTCTTAATGGCAGATATGATACTCTTGCAGAACAAAGATTATAAATGCAATGTGCCTACGTTAGAGAAATAACATACAAGTGGCAAAAACATGAAATAAGCTACTTCTTACTTATTGAGAAATAATTGTCTCAATAGCTAGGTTTCCATCCAATTGGCTAGATATTCATGCAAATATTCAAAAATATGCACATTTTCCCACCAGAGATGTTTCCATCAAATTGACTTGTTGCGGATAAAAGGCTGTGCGTGATGACGTAGTGCACATGAAAATATATTTTGCAGTTAAATTCCCATGTACCAAATAAAAAATACAAGTGAAATGTGTTTCCATCACAACAAATGTTGCGTTATATAGCAAACGTGCCCGCTCTGGTCTTTGCATGTGTGCTCTAGCCAACAGCTCGCAGACACAGTGTGGGTCGGCTACCTACAGGACATGATCTGATTGTTATGGATAAGATGGAGATTAGTCAAACAGCAGCCGATCATCATGTTAACAGAATAAGACCCTCTATGTATTGGAAAGGAGCATTAAGCTCATCACTGTGCACTTTTTCCACCCTGTGAAGATCACAACTTATTTAATCTGTAGCCAATTGCATGCTTTCCCAAGTCGTAGTGGGGAGAACCACACAACATATCATGACTCCCAAGTTTGCTATGATATGATGGTTATTATATCAATATTTGCACATAAAGGGGTTTCCACTGCCACTTCTCACAATTTAAATATTGATATAATAACCATCATATCAAAGTAAACTTCGGAGTCATGATATGTTGTGTGGTTCGCCCACTACGACATGTGTTCTGTCGTCGACCTTTGGAAAGTTTACTGACAAATTTGCTGGTTCCATCAGGCCTGTCGTGAAATTTCTATCCGACATGTACTGTACTCACAAAATGTTGGATGGAAACCTGGTTATTGATGTGAATGGAAACAGAACTACTTGGGGTTGACACCGCTTGGTTCATCCCAAATGTTTACAATGAGTTGATGTGGCCCATGAATAGTTCAATAGGAACTCCTTAGCTCTTCTCGCGAATGACGGTCGACACATTTTAGACAATGTCAGTGAAATCATCTGATTAGATGTTGGAGATTCAAAAGTCTCGTTCTTTGCCGTTCATGGTTAAATCGACCTGATCTTCTTCTTTTCGTGAAAGAGGACGTGTTTGTTTACTGCAAAGACAGAAATACAATTCTGAAGTGGGTGCATTATGAACAGCTATGTGCAAAGTGTAGGTTTATCAGGTAAGCATTGCAAACCAATTAAAATAATTGTGAGGGTATCATTTAAGCAGGGGCAAATGACTAGGCCTACATAGTATATGATTTGAATTATCTCAAACACAAATGTTACCTGATATAAGCTGAATATTAAATCACTCATAGACAGTAGGACAGCAAAATGCCACTATTGGTTCTTTGTGTACGATGATGTCATATGGCTCGTCTACGTTAAAGCCACATTGGCTGTGTCTGAAATTTTCTGTAAAAAAACACTTGCGTCCCCTGTCCATGTTTCCTTAGGCTAATTCCTCTCAGCTCATTGGAGGAGGAGGTCCGAATGAGGACCAATGAGCTTTGAGAGAAACAAAAATGGCGAAAGCAAGGACTTGGCTGCAAGTAACGTTTACAGACACAGCCCTTGTGAGAGGCCAGTGTCCACTTGACATCAGTGATAACTCCCTGAGAGCGAGTGTAATAGTTTGCTTCCATACAATGCTAATCAGAGAGGGTTTGTAGTTTACCAAAAGGGTCATTTTTTCGCAGCACCAGTTTATCACGTAGTCGGTTTCTCTTGGTGTTGAAGCAGTAACCTGTCCCAGCAGCACTCACCATTTGCACTAGGACAGTCCTGTAACAAAGGCAATGGTTACTTTGTGATAACACATGTTATAGGCCACAATAATTATGAAAAATATATACTACATGCTCATTGCTATTTCTTGGGTCACTTTTATCAAAGAGCAGATTGAGGATAATATTACAGCAAACAGTTCAGAGAAAGACATCAAACCTAAATTCCAATTTCTACTGTATGAAGCTTTACTAGGAAGTAGCTTAGCTGAGGATATAATAAAATTGTACATGGATTAGATATGGTAATAAAGTAGGACGTCTATACACAAATTATGAGCTGGAGAATGAAATCATTTACTTACTTTGACTTGGCCTTGGCCACTGTGTGTATGGAAGAGATCAGATAATGAAATCAGATTGGCAAGATCATAACTCCCTTAGGTAGCTAGCTAGCTTTCGGTTTAACTAACTAGTTAATTAGTAGAACACTTGCCATGGCTAGCTAGCTTAGCTTCTGATTGTGCAAGCTAACGATAGTCAATACGACATCTCCATCTATAAAACATTGTTTCAGAATGTAGCTAACTACTTAATCTAGCTAACGTTAGTTAACAAATGACATGCTGACTTCAATGCTACTAGCCAGTGAATCATAGCTAGCTAAAATCGGCTAACCATAGACATGCATAGAGCCAGCCAATTCTATATTTCGCCATACAACTTAGTGAAAAACTACAATATACAGCAACGTATTCAATCATACTCACGATTTACAGCCGTGAGGAACATACTTAATAGAGTATTACAACAGCTAGCTAGTTTAGGGTAAGTCACATTGAAATACCAAAGCACAACTTCCGGGTTAATGCCGTTGTCATTCGGGTCATTAACCCTTTCATGCCCCTGAGCTATTTGTTTTTTCTGAACCTATTAAATAATTGGAGTATCTACTATTAGAAGCATATATATATATATATTATTGTTAAATGGAAGAGATAAACCAGGTCTACTAGTTGTATTATTATGCGATTAAGAGCCACATATTGTTTTCGTATTGCATCTAATTATTTGGCAACCAATTACATTCCAGCCAGCACCCTAAATAGCGCAAGAGCAAGGCTACAGTGATCAAAGAATGGCTCAATATGTACATAACATACTCAATGAATGAGTACATCTTTTGTAACGTTGTATTTTGATAATGTGTTTTAGGTACACTTTTCTCATATAGATAGTCAAGTAGTAAAAAATAATAATAACTTTCCAGTTTCAACGTAGTGCATGCACATCAATTCAACAGACACCATAACAGATGGGGAAAGATAAGTAAATCAACAAGGAAAACCTCAAAACACAAAAACAAATGAAAAGCTTGAACCTAGCAACCAGATAGACACCGGTTCAAGAGGGCAAGAACGATACCACACCGCCAAGCTGAAAACACATTCTCTAACCCTAGCCGTTCAGGAAATGAACAGGGACGTAACATTGTTGGATATAACCTATTGTCGTAAGCAGGCAGACGGGCAGGCAGGCAGGGAGCAGCTGTCAGGAAGTGTGTGGAGGAGAAACCTGCGTCACCAGAGGGATAATTCAGACCACCAGCCTCAGCATCACCACCAGCAGTAGCACCAGCACCTCCACCCACTCAACAATCAACACACTCCAGCAGCCCACAGCCTCTAAGGAGGTTAAATAAGCATCACTCTCCCCTCCCTGGCTGGAGAGATCAGACTACTGCCATGGTGGCCCAGTGACTGACTGACTGGTAGTGATGGCAGACTTATAGACAGAAGAAGCAGGTCAGCTTGCTGCAGTCAAATGGCAAATGGTGCCAAAATTAGCTAATACAAAGAAATCTGCTGATACGGGACATATTGGGGTGTAGAAATGAGACAACTTGTATGCCAACTACATCAGCTCCAGAATGGTCTAAACTAGGATACTTGGATTTTTACAAGACATACCTAAGCTTTACTATTAGTCCATGAGGCAGGGGTGTCGGTCGATATATGAATTCATTTGATTTATTAACTCACACACACATAAATGCTCACATGCGCGCAAACACACACACACACACACACACACAAACCACATAATGAAATAGAACACTGAGATGTCTGCCCCCAAACCATCTCAGCTATCTCTTTATCAGCTATTTCACATCAGCTTGGCTGACCTAACAACCGTATCCGAGATTGTATGAGACGACTCATACGCACACAGACAGTCACAGACACCCCACACTGTGTGGCTGTCACTCCCCAGCTTGCATCAGCACTTTCCCCCTCTCCCTTACTGTACATACAATAGGGAATGCTACAAAAAGGTGAGCTCATGGACCCTACAGAATCTCATTGAGTCCTTCCATTCTCAGACCAGCCAAATGCTGAATGCACTTGTCCTTTTTTAGTGTCACCGAGAGGCCTCAGATGTGATTGGAAAGGCCTCTTGCAAACCAATAGAATGTGATGATATAGTGAGTGTGATGTGGTTTAAGCTTTTGTCACTTCTGAACAAAGAGCCTGTCATTTCAAAAGGTCATTTTAGAGAGAGCGCTCCAAAGTGCAGCAATGACGGGCATTTCTACTATTAGATTATGTGCTTTGCACAATGGTTAGAAATGGGTGTTGTAACAGCAGCAGGGGTTAGATGACAGCATAGGAACAACAGGTTGCCGCACAATATACATTACGACCAAAGCCGTGTCTCTCTGCTTAGTAGGTCATTAATTGAATGGGCCGTGATGTCACACACGGCTGTACATCCGGTCGCCATGGTTACACCAATTGAGCGAGCCCTGAGATGTTGAGTCTTATAATCGAATCCTCTGTACGCAACAGGTCAGTGGATTTGAGCTGAGAGGCTTATTTTAGGAGCCCTCTCGGTCTTGTTTTCCAGGAGAAGATACCTAACTGGTTTTATAATCATTTGAAAATAGTGCTGGTGGACGAGCAAAGAACATTCAAGACAATTATCACAAATTGCAGTTTGCCATGTTGTTGGCCCATCCAGTTGAATGGACAGGGTGATGGTGGGTGATTCAGAGCATTTGTTCCTGAATAAAATTGTTGTACTTATAGTCTTATCACACAAGCATTTGAATGTGTAACCTAGTTATTATAACAGTTATTGCAGAACCAAACATTTATGTACAGTATTAGGCTTTAGTCATAGTCATGCAAGGTCATGTACTTTACATTTACAGATAGTTATAGGTTATATACAATGAACAAACATATACATGCAACATGTTGGTCCCATGTTAAAGTGTTGGTCCCATGTTTCATGGGCTGAAATAAAAGATCCCATAAATGTTCCATACGCACAGAAAGCTTATTTCTCTCAAATGTTGTGCACAAATGTGTGTACATCCTTGTTAGTGAGCATTTCTCTTTTGGCAAGATAATCCAATCACCTGACAGGTGTGGCATATCAATAAGCTGATTAAAAAGCATGATCATTGCACAGGTGCACCTTGTGCTGGGGACAATAAAAGGCCACTCTAAAATGTGCAGTTTTGTCACACAACACAATGCCACAGATGTCTATAGTTTTGAGGGAGCTTGCAATTGGCATACTGACTGCAGGAATGTCCACCAGAGCTGTTGCCAGATAATTTAATGTTAATTTCTCTACTGTAAGCCGCCTCCAACATCATTTTAGAGAATTTGGCAGTAGGTCCAACCGGTCTCCCGGTTTGCTGATGTCAACGTTGTGAACAGAGTGCCCCCTGGTGGCGGTAGGGTTCTGGTATGGGCAGGTATAATCTACGGACAACGAACACAATCGCATTTTATCAATGGCAATTTTCATGCACAGAAATACCGTGACGAGACCATGAGGCCCATTGTGAGGCCCATTTCTTTTAAGGTATCTGTGACCAACAGATGCATAAATATATTCCCAGTCATGTGAAATCCATAGATTAGGCCCTAATGAATTGATGTCAATTGACTGATTTCCTCATATGACCAGAAATTTGTTGCATGTTGCGTTTCCATTTTCAGTTTCCATTCAATCATCAATTGATGTTCCAGTTAACCACCGCACAGATGTGTGGGGTCTTCTTTTAAAAATCAAACTCTGTCTTTCTCTTTGAGGTAAGGGGTATGGTCTTGCTTATGTATATAGTGGTCCTAATAAGTGGTTATGGATGCATCCCAAATGGTACCCTATTTCAGATATGGGGGATTCTACAGAAATGTTGAAAATTGCATTCTTAACAAAATCAGTTAAGTCTCCAAACTTAGGACATTTATTTACATCATGATATGTTCTAACTCAATCCAAGGCAATAACAAAATGTAACATTAAAATACTGTTGAATGAATATGCCTTCAGCCACAACCCTACAAATATCACCAGGTGATGGGATTGCACCCCTCTCCAACTTGGTGAATAGTCTGTCTGCCAGCATTTTACAGAAATGTCCGCGAGTAAAGTAAAGTATTTTTTAGAAGTGTCACAACTGAACATATAATGTATCAAGAAATATGTAAAGTAAGGTTTTGGGACTAGAAGATATGTTTGCTGGGATGTACAATACATCTGTCCAAATAAAAGATAGCCAGCCGTATGGCTATGGGGTGGCAGGTAAGAGCGTTGGGCCAGTAACTGAAAGGTCACTGGTTCGAATATCCAAGCCCCAAGGTGAGAAAAAATGTGTCCATGTGCCAGCCACTTAACCCTAATTGCTCCTGTAATTTAAAAAAAACTTTTATTTAACTAGGCAAGTCAGTTCAGAACACATTCTTATTTACAATGACAGCCTATTTACAATGACAACCCAGGGAACAGTGGGTTAACTGCCTTGTTCAGGGGCAGAACAACAGATGTTTACCTTGTCAGCTCGGGATTCGATCCAGAAACCTTTCGGTTACTGGCCCAACGCTCTAACTACTGGGCTACCTGCCGCCCCAAAATGTGTCCACAATGGACTTTGTTTCCAAAGCAAGGATGAGGAAGATGCTCTGGATAAGAGTGTCTGCTAAATGATGTAAATGTAAATATGTTAGCTATAGCTAAGTCAAAAATTTGTCAAAATTGTCCAACCCGAAAACAATTGACACCATAGAGGTCTCATCTTTGTATTTTTGTATTTGTGCCATTAAGGCGTCTATGACAGCATGGGTAGCTCCATTGAGGCTAGCTCCATTTGAAAGTTGCATGCACCATGCTTTACCAGCTGAGCTACAGAGGACCACCATGTGGGTAGTGGACAAGTGCACACTTCAGGAAAAAGTGTAGAGTATTAATGAATATGCATAGCCAGCCGGGGGGCTCCAAGAACCCAAACATTGACATCTATTTGGCCAAAACATAGACCGCGATAATGTGCTCTACTGTACTCTACTGTACTCTACTGTACAGTGCTCTATTCTACTGTGCTATTCTGTACTCTACTGTACTGTGCTCTACTCTACTGTATAATAATATACTGTACTGTGCTCTACTGTTCTCTACTATACTGTGCTCTACTGTACTGTGCTCTACTGTACTCTACTCTACTGTACTGTACTCTACTGTAATGTACTGTACTCTACTGTACTGTGCTCTACTGTACTGTGCTCTACTGTACTGTACTCTACTGTGCTCTACTCTACTCTACTGTACTGTGCTCTACTGTACTGTACTCTACTGTAATGTACTGTACTCTACTGTACTGTACTCTACTGTACTGTACTCTACTATACTGTGCTCTACTGTACTGTACTGTACTGTACTGTGCTCTATTGTACTGTACTCTACTATACTGTGCTCTACTGTACTGTACTCTACTATACTGTGCTCTACTGTACTGTACTCTACTATACTGTGCTCTACTGTACTGTACTCTACTATACTGTGCTCTACTGTACTGTACTCTACTATACTGTACTCTACTGTACTGTACTCTACTGTACAGTACTCTACTATACTGTGCTCTACTGTACTGTACTGTACTGTACTGTGCTCTACTGTACTGTACTGTACTCTACTATACTGTGCTCTACTGTACTGTACTCTACTATACTGTGCTCTACTGTACTGTACTCTACTATACTGTGCTCTACTGTACTGTACTCTACTATACTGTGCTCTACTGTACTGTACTCTAATATACTGTGCTCTACTGTACTGTACTCTACTATACTGTGCTCTACTGTAATGTGCTCTACTATACTGTGCTCTACTGTAATGTGCTCTACTGTACTGTACTCTACTCTACTGTGCTCTACTCTACTGTGCTCTACTGTATTGTGCTCTACTGTACTGTGCTCTACTGTACTGTACTGTACTCTACAAATTAGAATTGTTTTCCAACCCCCAATTTGCACCACTTCTGAAGAATGAGCCATATAGTGCAATACTTTTGACCAGGGCACAAAAGGCTCTGGTCAAAACTAGTGCACTATATGGGGGCCCAGTAGGGAGCCCAGTAGAGCTCTGGTGAAAGGTAGTGCACTAAATAGGGAATTGGGTGCCATTTAGGACATATCTGTGGTTAAATCAATGGAGAGACGGTGTGTTCTTCTTCCTCCATCTGTTCGGTGTCATCTCTGAGGGCTCTCTGTTCCATGACGCAGAGACCGAGTGGGAGTGGACGGCCTTCTGCTCCCTGAGAGGGCTGAGTGGGCCGCCGCAATCCGCTGCTGCCTACAGCCTACAAGCCAGGGAGGGATAAGGGGAGAGAGAGCGGGGAGGGTGGGAGGGTGGAGGCGGTGGGTGGCAGGGGGGGGGGGGGGAGAAAAACAGAAGAGAGGGAGGGAGAGAAAGGAAGAGAGCGATATGAAGTACAGTAGAGAGAGAGAGAGATACAAACTCAGCAGGGAAGAGGGAAAGAGAGAAGGAAGAAAGAGGGGGGGTGATTCATGATTAAGGGGGAATTTAGGGTTGAGAGAAAAAGGGGAAGATACACTGTAAGTAGGTGGATGGGACTGAGATAATGAACAAAGGAAACAAGAGTAGTAGGGCTTTAAAATATTTCTTGCTGAATAACCAAATCTTTCAAGCCCTTGCTGGCCTTTCGTGGCCATGCTAGCCTTACAGTCATCTTACATAAACCTAAATGGACTAACAGGGTCTCCAAAGCAACTGGGCAAACCTTTATATTAAACTCAGCCTCCAGCATCCCTCCATCCTCTCTCCCCCTCCATCCCTCTGCACCTCGCTTCAGCGACTATCTTTAGTACCTCGGACCCTCCCCTGACAGTACGAGAGCTATTTTGCTATTTGCTAAATTCAGCGCTGATGTAACGAGTGACACCTTCTGTTTCCATGCGACTGGTCGCCTAGCAACCCGGCTATTATGCCAATGGCAATGTTATGCAGGAAGTAGCACCCTGAGCCCCCTGCCTCCATTGATCTCGGCAGGCATTAGTCAGCCAGTCAGTGGGGTTCGTCTGCATGAGCTGAGGCGTCCTTCCGCTCAGTGAGGGCTGCACCACTCTTTTCACACTGTACACTGTATCGTATCCTCTCTCTCTCCTTACTTCCTTTGCTCTTTCCCTCTTCCCTCTTGCTTTTTAATATCGTTATATCTCTACTGTGTATCCCATCTGTCTTTCTCCCTTCTGTCTCTCTCTGTCTCTCTCTGTCTCTCTCTCGTGGAGAGAAATGTAAAGATGTAAAAGGTTCTTTGGAATGTTTTTCTCTTTCTCTTTGTTTTTCTCTTTCTCATAATATAAAATGGTTTCAGTGGGACCTTATGTCCTATGAATGCCATGTACCCATTTATTGGACTTGTTCTAGGACTTGAAACATTGTGGAGACATCTTTCAAAATCGTATAATAAGTTGTTAGGAAGAGTGAAAACCTGCATTGCTATCACAAATGCGGAGGGCATTTAAAAAAAAAGTTTTTAGAACTCTTAATCAAAGCTTGAACACATTGACGTTTGCCCAATAACAATACTGAGAAACACAGTATTCAAAGTTATGTTAACGATAACATTTCATTAATTGTCTCATACCTCAAAACATTTATGCAGTTCTATGATTGCACTTACATGCCAACATGGTGAACTTGTTTTAAAGGTCCAATGCAGACGTTCTTATCTCAATATCAAATCCTTTCTGGATAAGAATTAAGTACCTTATTGTGATAGTTTTCCATGAAAAAAGTTGAAAAGAAACAAAAATAGCTTCATAACAAGAGCAATTTCTCAAGCAAGAATTTTGAAAATGAGCTGTTATTGGCAGAGAGGTTTGTAACTCTTCTTCTTATTGGTCTATTAACAAATGTACTGCATGGTGATGTCACCATTGAAAGCCAAACCTCCTTCCAAACAAACAGCTCTTACACTAAAAGTACATTATCATAATGTTCACAGTTTCACAGTATTATTCCAACCTCATAGTGTGGAAATATATATAAAACACAAAGAAACCTTTTTTGACTGCTCTGGGCCTTTAATGCCGATTGGTGCAATACTTTGCTGCCATCTATTGATTCTGAAAGGAAATTGTCTACCCTCGTCTACCCTCATTTTGTTGAGATCTCTTTCCCAACAATGCGATAATACTAATAATATAGAAAATAGAATAAAACGTTTCTAAAAACCACACAAGAACTACGATGTGAGTTAGAAACATGAGAATGCAAGTATATACAGGTCAGTGCCAGTACCTTACACATAAAAAGTGACTGGCATGAGGAATATATAAATACTTATGCTAATATAATAATGGTAATATATACATGTAAACAGGAGTAATAGTGACCAGTAGCAGAACAAATAGATAAATACGAATGGTAATGACAATCAATAATCAATGGACAGCAGCGTAATGGAGTAACACATATAATCAATAATCATTTTAGCAGCGGCGTAGGTTGTCTGAGTGGGTAGAGACATGTGGATAGGCCTAGAGTCAGTGGGGATAGTCTGTTAGAGAGGGAGAGCAGTAGCTGTAAGCAATTTAACAGTCTTACGGCCAGGGGATAGAAGCTGTTTAGGAGTCTGTTGTCTGAGCCATGATGCACCGGAACCGCCTGCCAGATGGGAGCATGGAGAACAGTCCATGTCTCAGGTGGCTGGAGTCTTGGAAATTTTTTGGGGCCTTTCTCAATCACCGCCTGGCATGTATTGTCCTGGATAGCTGGGAGCTCGCTCCAAGTGATGTGCTGGGCCGTAAGCATCACCTTCTGTAGGGCCTTCTGGTCGAAGGGTGGTGTAGTTGCCGTACCAGACGGTGATACAACCAGACTGGATGCTCTCAATGGTGCAGCTGTAAATGTTCCTGAGGATCTGAGGGGCTATTCCAAATAATTTCAGCCTCCTGAAAGAGAAGAGGCATTGCCGTGCCTTCTTCATGACTGTTCTTGTGTGAGAGGACCATGTTAAGTCCTCAGTGATGTGGACCCCCCCCCCCCCCACAAAGGTATTCCTCTTGTCCAAGTGGGAAAGGGCAGTGTAGAGTGCGTTAGAGATGTTCATCATCTGTAGATCTGTTGGAGTGGTATGCAAATTGGAGTGGGTCTAGGGTGTCTGGGATGATGGAGGTGATTGTGTGCCATGACCATTCTTTCAAAGCACTTCATGATTAGAGATGTTAGTGCTACAGGGTGGTAGTCATTGTGGCAGGTAGCCTTTGAGTTCTTTGGAACTGGAATGATGGTGGTCAGTTTGAGACATGTGGAGATTACAGACTGGGACAACGAGAGGTTGAAAATGACCGCGAAGATGCCTGTCAGCTGTTTTTAAACAGGAAGCAGGAGTATAGAGACATGATCTGATTTGCCAAAGTGGGGACGAGGGGAGGGCCTTGTATGCTTCCTTTGGGTTGAGTAACTGTGGTTTAGGACTTTATTGCCCCTAGTGGTGAAGGAGACGTGTTGATAGAAGTTGGGCATCGTGTGTCTTAGTGACCCATAATTGAAATCAACGGCAACAAGAAATGCAGCCTTCCGGGTGCATGGTTTCCTTGTACAGTTCATTAAGTGCCATCTTGTTGTTGTTGTTGTCCTGATATACAGCAGTCACGATAACTAATGAAAACTCTCCCGGGAGGTAAAAGGGTCGACCGTCAGTATTCCAAGACGGGTGAACAATAGGTTTAGATTTCCACTACGCTTGAGTCTACACAACATCTGTTGTTGATGAAGAGACATACCTCTCCTCCTCTGAATTTCCCTAAATCCAATTACCTGTCCATTCAGAGAATGAAGAATCGACCCTTTTACCTCCCGAGAGAGTTCTAATCTGTTATCGTGACTGCTGTATATGAGGACAACAACAACAACAACAACAAGCTGGCACTTAACGAACTGTACAAGAAAACCATGCACCCGGAAGGCTGCATTTCTGGTTGCCGTTGATTTCAATGATGTGTCACTAAGACACGTGATGGATAGCCATATCGGGTATCTTGTCCAAAACCATGTTTCAGAAAAAATTATGATCTCAAAATGACAAGAGTCCCGGTCATCCATCTTATTATTGGCCAATAGAATGGAGGGAAGTGGTTCCCTTCGCCTTAGTCTCAACAGGACGCCCGATCTCTTGCCTCTTTTTTGCCGGCGTTTCCTCTTGGGTAGCCCGAAGATTGGATCGGAGGTACCTTAAGAGCCCAGTGCTGAAGAGTCGAAGTCAAAGTTGAAGCTGAAATTGAGGTGAGTAACTGCCGATCTGATGTTTCAACTTTTTGTTGATTATAAGAAATAATAGTGGATACATTTTGTGCAAAAAAAAGCCATCTTAACTCACACACGTTTGTGTGTGTGTGTGTGCATGTACTCTACATGCATGTGTCCGTGTGTCTTGTGTGCTGCAACTCCCAGAGGAGACCACTAACCTGTATTCCATCGTGCCATCAAAGAGGAGATCATACTGATCTGGTAAACACACACACATACAAACAGTACAAATAAATAGTATTGGCCAATCACTCATCAGTTCCTGGGCCATGGGAAGGGATGGTGAAAGCATGCTTATTGTCACGGCCGTCCTCCTCTTCATCTGAAGAGGAGAGGCGAGAAGGATCGGACCAAAATGCGGCGTCGTAAGTGTCCATAGTAAATCTTTAATAAAGCAAGTACTGACACTGTATACAAAACAATAAACAAATGACAACCGTGAAGCTACAACATAGACAATCACCCACAAACACACAGTGACACCCAGGCTACCTAAGTATGATTCTCAATCAGAGACAACTAATGACACCTGCCTCTGATTGAGAACCATACTAGGCCGAAACATAGAAAAGCCCAAATCATAGAAAATCAAACATAGACTAACCACCCAACTCACGCCCTGACCATACTAAATAAATACAAAACAAAGGAACTAAAGGTCAGAACGTGACACTTATACTTGATTTGTGAAGAATTCTGGGATGTGACTCAAGGTTCCATTCCCAAATGCCACTGGACATGACATGCACCACAACTTTCAAATTCCACTTATATGGAATAAAGTTTAAATACAGTTTAGAAGGTTAGAACAGGATAATGCTGATAATGGGGAAAATGGTGCCTCCTGAGAACAAAAACAGATACATCAAGTTACAGGTGATGTAGTAGTATATGTTGGAATGTTCTGATTCATAAGAATGTATTTGTGTGTCTAGGCTATAATCAGAATCACCTTTATTTACCAAGTATATTTACGACCACGAATTTGACCTGGTGAAATATTGCACAATAAACATAATATACAGACAGAATATATAGACAAAGATTTTACTCATAATCCATGTACATTTAAACATTTACACAATTGTATTTGATTCTCATACACAGAGTTGCAATCTTTATCCACAAATATAATAATAGAATATAATAAGGACTTTACTAAAGGGACTTTACTAGAATTACTTTACCGTGGTTGGAAAAGCAGTACTAGTATTTTTGAAGTTAGTTTCCCCTATGATTTCATGAGGTAAGGATGATCATCATCACCTGACCCACATACCCTCAGTCATACATATCATTTCTGTTATTTTGGGGGGAACAGTTAGTAGATCAGCCACGCACACCCTCAGGCCAAGATGAGTTCACTTCCTCTGATGTCAGATACTGTCATTACACACAGTGTCCTAAAAAATGCAAGGTCTAGTTTAGGCCAATATCAATAGGCATTGTGAGACTGGTATAGAGGGCATTGGGTATCTGTTTGACAAAGTGGGTATCTAGCATTTGGAAGCTTTAAAAAGTGGATATGATATCTGGAAATGTTAATATACTTATTTTGGAATCTGAATGAAGGTAAAGTGGATATTTGATATCCTAGGACATTCAGCTTTACAAATACGTATATATTCCATTGTTGTAAGCCTACTCATTTGCTCAGTATTTCACCATGGGAAAATACTTAATCTTGATATGAAATGTAATACTTTTCAAGCCTGATGTTGAGGAGCGTATTCAAAATCTGTATTTGACTATTTTGCTTCCTGTAAGTCCACAGTCTCCACCACACTGCCTTTGGCCGAGTCCACTATTGTGTAAACAATCATACTTCTCTGTGGACAGAGAGCGTGAGAGCAGCATTGCGTAAGTCTGCCTGTTATTGAAATGTGAGTGAGAAAATAGCATCCAGGCTTTCTAAAAGCAGACTCTTTCCAACGCAGATGGCCCACGCTTTCCGCCTGTGGGTCAGTGGGCAAGGGTGGAGAGAAGTGGACGTGACAGAAATTACACCAAGGTGAGGTCAGGCCGAGTCTTTGTCATCAGCTATTTTAGCACTGTCAAACAAAACTGATGAGAGCGAAGGAGGAAAGTGTTGACATCATCATTCCGTGTGTTCCTGCCATTTGCCCCGTATTCTTCAGATTTGACAATGATCTGTGCAACATGCCTTTTGAATAACACTTGCTTGTTCTAAAGGAGATGTTTGTTGTGCTTATACAGCCATACAGTTTAAGGTTATGTCAAGCATAGGGTACCTCTGGGAACACACTGGTTGAATCAACGTTGTTTCCAAGTCATTTCAATGAAATTATGAATGAAAATGCATGTACTCACTACGATAAGCCGCTCTGGACAAGAGTGTCTACAGATAACTTGTTTGACCAGATCATGAACTGTAAAGGCATGATGTCTGCTAAAATACTAGTTTTACTGTATGAGTAATGCTGTAAATGTATGATGATGACCACTAGATATTTTGAAATACACTACCGGTCAAAGGTTTTAGAACACCTACTCATTCAAGGGTTTTTCTTTATTTTTACTATTTTCTACATTGTAGAATAATAGTGAAGACATCAAAACTATGAAATAACACATTTGGAATCATGTAATAACCAAAAAAGTGTTAAACAAATCAAATTATATTTTATATTTGAGATTCTTCAAATATCCACCCTTTGTCTTGATGACAGCTTTGCACACTCTCAACCAGCTTCATGGAGTAGTTTCCTGGAATGCATTTCAGTTAACAGTTTAAGACATTTTCTGCGTTCTACATTTAATACATTCCTCAGTAATATGATTTACAAAAACAAACTCTATACAGTGAACAAAATCATCATAACATTAACATGTATAATGGTTCATGATTTTACTGTTATTGTATAGTTGTGTCAAGATATGGCATTTTACAGCTATTTTCCATCCACGTCAGGTTTATCCATTGATTTTGTAAGCTGATAATGTAGCTACAACATATTCGATATCTACATTACCATTCAATAGACCGCTACCGGGCAGGGGTGGGCAATTCCAGTCCTCGAGGGCCTGATTGGTGTCACAGTTTTGCCCCAGTCACAGCTAACACACCTGACTCCAATAATCACCTAATCATGATATTCAGTTAAGAATGCAACCTGATTAATCAGCTGTGTTTGCTAGGAAAGGAGAAAAAGTTGCCCACCCCTGTAGAGGCTCCTCATTTGTTGACCTCACATATTCTCACCCAAATAAGGGATTTAGTGCCCTCTCATGGCAAGATTTAAAAAATAAATCTGTAAATGAATAGATCCACTGGCACAGAATATTTCTTACGCTGATTAACCTTGGTGTTTTACCATAAAGACTCAGACTTTTCTGTTTCCATTTACGTGGACCGGCACCCGTGTCCCACTGTGCCATGGCTCCAGCGGACCTGCCGTGGGTACTTTTCATCTTTCATTTACATTGGCTCCTGAGTGGAGCAGCGGTCTAAGGCACTGCATTGCAGTGCTAGAGGCATTGCTACAGACCAGGGTTTGATCCTGGGCTGTATCACAACCGGCTGTGATTGGGAGTCCCAAAGGGCGGCGCATAATTAGCCCAGCGTCGTCCGGGTTACGGGAGGGTTTGGCCTCGTCAAATAAGAATTTGTTCTTAACTGACTTGCCTTGTTAAATAAAGGTTAAATAAAGTTTTTATAAAAAACATAGCAATGGCTAACTGTGAACTTTAACACCTTCTCACTAGGGCTGGGCGATATATGGCCAAAATATTATCTCACTGTATTTAAACATTTTAAAAACTGACGGTATTAAGGTATTTGGCAGTATTTTATATAGTTTTATAATAAAAGATCTAAATGTGCTTTATGAGTAGTGCATGACCTTAGGGTGGCAACACATACATTCTAAGTGATTTCAATGGGGCTTTCTCCATTCTGATTGTTTTAAACTGTTCAATTCAACTTCAACCCCCAAAAAGTCATAATTTTCATCAATTTCTGCATTTGAGATCATTTCCACACTGCCACTTAGGGTTGCACAATATGGGCAAGTAATCTGGGCCTTATTTTTAACAAAATTTTGCAATTTGACTTGCGATTTAAAGCAAAACACTTGGGTTAACTGTTGGAATCATGGGAATAGAATGTATATTCTAATTATATAGTTAGAATATAATAGTGGGCACTTTTAATAGTGTTGGCATGACAATGAATGAAAATGCCAGGGAGGAGTTATTGTGACAGGGTAGTAGTGATGGATGGGCATTCTGGCTCTTTTCAGTGAGCCGGCTCATTCGGCTCAGCTCACGCACTTTTGGCACCCAAACGGCTCTTGAAAAAAATGTGTATTTTTTCAAGTCAAACAGTTTGCGATAGATTGACTGTTAAAAACCATTCTAATTAAATTATTAAATGAAATTATACTCTACCTTAACCACAATGTATTCAAAAAAGGCATTGGTTTGTTATGAAAAAGGATGCTATTAAACATTTGCATTTAAAGTAGAACTTTTTAATGTATATTGTCACGACTTCTGGCGAAGTCGGCCCCTCTCCTTGATTGGGCGGCGTTTGGCGATTGACGTCACCGGCTTTCTAGCCATTGCCGCTCCATTTTTCATATGTCCATTTGTTTTGTCTTGTTCCATACACACCTGGTTTTCATTCCCTAATCACACTGAATGTATTTAGCCCTCTGTTCCCCTCCATGTCTTTGTGTGAAATAGTTTTATGTTATGTGGGTATTGTCACGCGCCAGACTTTTGTTCATGTTCCGTGTTTCGGGCACGTTTATGTACTTGTGTGCTTTCGTTTGCACCGGAGTAAAAAGTGCACCTGTTAATTAACTACACTCTGCTCTCCTGCACCTGACTTCGCCTCCAGTACACACCCTTAACATATATAAACAAAGTGCATGTAAATCTAACCATTCAAACGAATACAATCTGAACAGCATAATAGAATATTGCACCATATCAAAGAAAAATAAATAACAATTTGCAAAACTGCAGCATCCCACAACTTAACTTCTTTAATGTATATAAACAAAGTCCATAGAAATGTAACAATTCAAAACAAATACAATCTGAACAACATAATAATAGAATATTGCACAATATCAAAGAAAAATAAATAACCATGTGCAAAACTGCAGCTTCCCACTTAAAACATTCAACCAGTCCCTCTTTTCTCTCTCTTCTTTATTGCCATGTTATAACCAGCAACACACAGCAATGTTGACCATATTTTGCTTTTATGAGAGATTTGCATTCAGAAATGCAAGCTGCCTCACTTGAGGGGCTGATGCAGTTTCTTCTCTCAGTAATTATTTGTCCCGTTTTCAACGGATGTGGCCACTATGCACTATGACTTTAGTAAGCCGTGGGTAGACAGAGGCCTTGTTCTTCCACCAGCTCAGAGGATCTGCAGATCTTTGGTGGAGGGGCTCCTCCAAATAGGTTCGTACCATTATGGCATCTGCTGAGGGATTCCTTCGTGCTGCATCCCCAGTTGCTCTCTCGTCAAACAGCATCCAAACAGCAGACGTTTGTGGCACTACTGCTGGTGCTTCTGCTCCATCTGATCCCTCTTCTTCCTGTTGCCCTGGTGCCTGAGCCAGCTGACTGCTGGGCCTGTCCCTCCCTGCTGCTGAGGTTCAATCACTCTGGCATCACTGAAGGCTAACTTCTTAAACCTGGGGTCAAGTGCAGCGGTTTCTGATAGCAGGTGATTATATTCCATTCTGTGGAACTTTCTGTCCATTGATGATCATAGGGTGTCCATCAACTCTGTCACATGTCCTGTGGTTTTATTTGCTTCTCTCTGGTGGCTGGCTGTGATTCGCTGCAGACCTTTACACAGGAGTATCATTTTTGAGCCTGTCACATAGCTGAAAAGAGAGAATAGTAACTTATTAGTTCAGGTTCATATTTTGTCTACTGATACTACATTCTCATCTACTGCTCAAATACATATACAGTGGGGCAAAAAAGTATTTAGTCAGCCACCAATTGTGCAAGTTCTCCCACTTAAAAAGATGAGAGAGGCCTGTAATTTTCATCATAGGTACACTTCAACTATGACTGACATAATGAGAAGAAAAAAAATCCAGAAAATCACATTGTAGGATTTTTAATGAATTTGTTTGCAAATTATGGTGGAAAATAAGTATTTGGTCACCTACAAACAAGCAAGATTTCTGGCTCTCACAGACCCGTAACTTCTTCTTTAAGAGGCTCCTCTGTCCTCCACTTGTTACCTGTATTAATGGCACCTGTTTGAACTTGTTATCAGTATAAAAGACACCTGTCCACAACCTCAAACAGTCACACTCCAAACTCCACTATGGCCAAGACCAAAGAGCTGTCAAAGGACACCAGAAACAAAATTGTAGACCTGCACCAGGCTGGGAAGACTGAATCTGCAATAGGTAAGCAGCTTGGTTTGAAGAAATCAACTGTGGGAGCAATTATTAGGAAATGGAAGACATACAAGACCACTGATAATCTCCCTCAATCTGGGGCTCCATGCAAGATTTCACCCCGTGGGGTCAAAATCATCACAAGAACGGTGAGCAAAAATCCCAGAACCACATGGCGGGACCTAGTGAATGACCTGCAGAGAGCTGGGACCAAAGTAACAAAGCCTACCATCAGTAACACACTACGCCGCCAGGGACTCAAATCCTGCAGTGCCAGACGTGTCCCCCTGCTTAAGCCAGTACATGTCCAGGCCCGTCTGAAGTTTGCTAGAGAGCATTTGGATGATCCAGAAGAAGATTGCGAGAATGTCATATGGTCAGATGAAACCAAAATATAACTTTTTGGTAAAAACTCAACTCCTCATGTTTGGAGGACAAAGAATGCTGAGTTGCAAGAACACCATACCTACTGTGAAGCATGGGGGTGGAAACATCATGCTTTGGGGCTGTTTTTCTGAAAAGGGACCAGGACAACTGATCCGTGTAAAGGAAAGAATGAATGGGGCCATGTATCGTGGGATTTTCAGTGAAAACTTCCTTCCATCAGCAAGGGCATTGAAGATGAAACGTGGCTGGGTCTTTCAGCATGACAATGATCCCAAACACACTAACCGGGCAACGAATGAGTGGCTTCGTAAGAAGCATTTCAAGGTCCTGGAGTGGCCTAGCCAGTCTTCAGATCACAACCCCATAGAAATTCTTTGGAGGGAGTTGAAAGTCTGTGTTGCCCAGCAACAGCCCCAAAACATCACTGCTCTAGAGGAGATCTGCATGGAGGAATGGGCCAAAATACCAGCAACAGTGTGTGAAAACCTTGTGAAGACTTACAGAAAACGTTTGACCTCTGTCATTGCCAACAAAGGGTATATAACAAAGTATTGAGATAAACTTTTGTTATTGACCAAATACTTATTTTCCACCATAATTTGCTAATAAATTAATTAAAAATCCTACAATGTGATTTTCTGGATTTTGTTGCTTCTCATTTTGTCAGTCATAGTTGAAGTGTACCTATGATGAAAATTACAGGCCTCTCATCTTTTTAAGTGGGAGAACTTGCACAATTGGTGGCTGACAAAATATTTTTTTGCCCCACTGTATAATACTGGATTAAATAATGATGTAGTAATAACTGTTTACTGTACCTTTCTCCACTGATCTCCACAGTGACCTGCTCAAGGGGTTCCAGGGCTCTTCACACCACCTCCCATTCCTCTTGGGTCAGAGCATCAACAGGTGCATTGACACTGGCCAGGGTAGAGATGATGGCATCCTTTGACTCAAGAAACCACTTCAACATATAAAATGTTGAATTCCACCTTGTAGTGCAGTCTTGTTTAGGCCTCAGCTCAGGCATCTCCATCTGGCGTTGTGTAGACTAGAGTTTTTCAGCACCTACTGTGTATTCCACAGCTGCTTTCACTTTGTCCACAGTGGGCTTCATCACCTTCAGAGCATCTCTTATAGTCAGGTTGATTGTGTGGGCAAGACATGGATGATGGGTCCATTTGAAAATGTTCATGGCTTTGGTTATGTTAGCTGCATTGTCGCTAACACAACAGACCACTTTTCCATCTACTTGCCATTCTCTGTCCACTCTCAACAGTTCCTCTGCCAAGTTCTCTGAGGTGTGTCTGTCACTGAACTCAAAGCAGTCCAGAAGACAGCTAGACATAGACAAATCTTCAATGAAGTGACATGTAACTGACATGTAAGAAGTGGTTACCCTTGATGTCCAGCAGTCAGTGGTAAGACAAACTGCAGTAGCTTTTTGGACTCTTTCCCGCCCCGAAGCATGTGTGCTCTCTAACAGTTGTGGAATAAGTGAGGGTTTTCTTGCTTGGAATTTTGTACATTGAATTTAGACTATTTCTAAAACCTCTGTCCTCCACGATCGAAAATGGCTAGAAATCGGTGGCAATCATTTTAGCCAATGCAATATCAATTTGGCCTCGTTTTGCTACAGACATAGACTTTGGCATTAACTGGTCCATAGAAGACGAAGAAGATATAGATGCTGTGGGTCGCGGAGTAGGACGACTTGACTGAGAGGATACCTTTCCACGTGTGGAGGTGCTGGCACCACCACTATCACTAGCAGGCCCGCTAGTTTCTCGAAGCTCCGCTACAGCTAGCTTCACAGTTGGGTGCACGGTTCGCATATGCCGGTGTAGGTTGTGCGTAGAACCGGCTTTATGTGAGATTTTGTTTTGGCAAAGTCTACACTGTGCTCTAACATTGTCCACATTATTAAAATGCATCCAAATGCTACTGTGCTTCCGACTCATTTTCCAGCTGTTGTTTTCACAGCTGTCCTTCCTCTCTCTCCTCGGCTGCTAAGTGTGTGACTGTGAGTGAGTTGGCTCGGCCCTCCCACACGCATCTTTGGTTCGTTGGTTGACACTGCGTGTCTGAATGACAGGCACACCAGGTGAGGCTGTTCGTCTGAGCAGACAGTCAGAACGAATGTTATTGCGCTTGAGCATTTAGGCCTATATTATTTATTTTATTTTCTTGTTATTTGAATTAGTTAATACTATTCATTTAAATATTTGTATTATTCATATCTTTATTTTTTATTTTTTATTTTTTATTTTTTTATAAATAGATACGGCTCTTCTGATATATGCGAGCCGGCACCCAACGTGCCGTTAGAATATACAAGGTCTGAGGTCATCTGCCTTTGGCCTAAAGAGCAGGAACCCAGACTTCATCAAATAAATTGGTTAATACAGAAATTGTCATCCTACAAGAAACATGGTATAGAAGAGACAGACCCACTGGCTGCCCTCTAGGTTACAGAGAGCTGGTAGTCCCATCCACCAAGCTACCAGGTGTGAAACAGGTAGGAGACTCAGGAGGTATACTAATTTGATATAGTGCAGACCTAACCCACTATTTTAAATGAGTCAAAACAGGAACATTTTACATCTGTCTAGAAATGAACAAGGAAATTATCTCAACAGAGACAAATGTCCTCATGTGTGCTACATATATCCCCCCGCCCCCCCCCCCAATAAAATCCCTATACTATACTTCTATCCTAGAGGGGGAGATCAACCATTTCCAGGCCCAGGGACAGTCTGTGGTGACCTAAATGCCAGAACCGGACAAGAAACTGACACTCTCACTACACATGGGGACAAACACCTATCTGGAGGTGACAGTATTCCCTCCCCCATATGCCCCCCTAGACACAACTATGACAAAACAACCAACAAAAATGGGTCACAACTCCTGCAGCTCTGTCGCACGCTGGGTCTGTACATAGTCAATGGTAGGCTTTGAGGAGACTCCTATGGTAGGTACACCTACAGCTCATCCCTTGGCAGTAGTACTGTAGATTACTTGTAGATTATCACTGACCTCAACTCAATCTCTTAGAGCATTCACAGTCAGCCCACTAACACCCTTATCAGGTCACAGCAAAATCACAGTTTACCTGAACAGAGCTATATTTAATCATGAGGCACTGCACAATATTAAAATGCTATAGATGGAAGGAAAGTAGTGTAGAAACCTAACAAAAAACAATTAGGCAACAGCAAATTCAATCCCTTTTAGACAACTTCCGAGACAAAACATTTCACTGTAATAGTGGAGGTGTAGACTTGGCAGTATAAATCCTAAACAGTATATTTGACCTATCAAATAAAAAAATATCAAGCAGACAACCTAAGAAAATGAAAAACAATGACAAATGGTTTGATGAAGAATGCATCAACCTAAGAAAGAAATTGAGAAACCTATCCACCCAAAAACATATAGACCCTGAAAACCAGAGTCTATGCCTTCCCTATGGTGAATCACTAAAACAATACAGAAATACACTACGGAAAAAGATGGAACAGCGCACAAGAAATCAGCTCAATGCAATTGGAGAATCCATAGAATCTAACCACTTCTGGGAAAATTGGAACACACTAAACCAACAAGTATATTGTGTATACTTAAACATCATCCTCAGCTATGGCATCTTCCCCAATATTTGTAACCAAGGACTGATAACCCCCAATCCACAAAATTGGAGACAAATTTGACCCCAATAACTACCATGGGATATGCGTCAACAGCTACCTTGGGAAAAACCTCAGCATTATTATTATACTAGGCAAGTCAGTTAAGAACAAATTCTTATTTTCAATGACGGCCTAGGAACAGTGGGTTTAGGGGCAGAACGACAGATTTGCACCTTGGGGATTTGAACTTGCAAGTCCAACGCTCTAACCACTAGACTACCCTGCCACGTTACAGTATGACAGACTACGTATTCACCCTGCACACCGTAACTGACAATCAAACAAACCAAAACAAAGGCAGTCTTCTAATGCTTTCTTGATTTAAAAAAAATATTTTGGCTCAATTTGGCATGAGGGTCTGCAATACAAATTGATGGAAAGTGCTGTTGGGGGATTTAAAAAAACACACATATTTCTTTCCACAGGGCCGTGGGGTGAGATATGGATGCAGCTTAAGCCCCACCCTCTCAACATATATACAGTGCCTTGCGAAAGTATTCGTCCCCTTGAACTTTGCAACCTTTTGCCACATTTCAGGCTTCAAACAAAGATATAAAACTGTATTTTTTTGTGAAGAATCAACAACAAGTGGGACACAATCATGAAGTGGAACGACATTTATTGGATATTTCAAACTTTTTTAACAAATCAAAAACTGAAATATTGGGCGTGCAAAATTATTCAGCCCCTTTACTTTCAGTGCAGCAAACTCTCTCCAGAAGTTCAGTGAGGATCTCTGAATTATCCAATGTTGACCTAAATGACTAATGATGATAAATACAATCCACCTGTGTGTAATCAAGTCTCAGTATAAATGCACCTGCACTGTGATAGTCTCAGAGGTCCGTTAAAAGCGCAGAGAGCATCATGAAGAACAAGGAACACACCAGGCAGGTCCGAGATACTGTTGTGAAGAAGTTTAAAGCCGGATTTGGATACAAAAAGATTTCCCAAGCTTTAAACATCCCAAGGAGCACTGTGCAAGCGATAATATTGAAATGGAAGGAGTATCAGACCACTGCAAATCTACCAAGACCTGGCCGTCCTTCTAAACTTTCAGCTCATACAAGGAGAAGACTGATCAGAGATGCAGCCAAGAGGCCCATTATCACTCTGGATGAACTGCAGAGATCTACAGCTGAGGTGGGAGACTCTGTCCATAGGACAACAATCAGTCGTATATTGCACAAATCTGGCCTTTATGGAAGAGTGGCAAGAACAAAGCCATTTCTTAAAGATATCCATAAAAAGTGTTGTTTAAAGTTTGCCACAAGCCACCTGGGAGACACACCAAACATGTGGAAGAAGGTGCTCTGGTCAGATGAAACCAAAATTGAACTTTTTGGCAACAATGCAAAACGTTATGTTTGGCGTAAAAGCAACACAGCTCATCACCCTGAACACACCATCCCCACTGTCAAACATGGTGGTGGCAGCATCATGGTTTGGGCCTGCTTTTCTTCAGCAGGGACAGGGAAGATGGTTCAAATTGATGGGAAGATGGATGGAGCCAAATACAGGACCATTCTGGAAGAACCTGATGGAGTCTGCAAAAGACCTGAGACTGGGACGGAGATTTGTCTTCCAACAAGACAATGATCCAAAACATAAAGCAAAATCTACAATGGAATGGTTCAAAAATAAACATATCCAGGTGTTAGAATGGCCAAGTCAAAGTCCAGACCTGAATCCAATCGAGAATCTGTGGAAAGAACTGAAAACTGCTGTTCACAAATGCTCTCCATCCAACCTCACTGAGCTCGAGCTGTTTTGCAAGGAGGAATGGGAAAAAATGTCAGTCTCTCGATGTGCAAAACTGATAGAGACATACCCCAAGCGACTTACAGCTGTAATTGCAGCAAAAGGTGGCGCTACAAAGTATTAACTTAAGGGGGCTGAATAATTTTGCACGCCCAATTTTGCCGTTTTTGATTTGTTAAAAAAGTTTGAAATATCCAATAAATGTCGTTCCACTTCATGATTGTGTCCCACTTGTTTTTGATTCTTCACAAAAAAATACAGTTTTATATCTTTATGTTTGAAGCCTGAAATGTGGCAAAAGGTCGCAAAGTTCAAGGGGGCCGAATACTTTCGCAAGGCACTGTATCAACAAATTGTCAAGGGCACTAGAACAGTCTGTGGCACCCGGCCTCACCCTACTAGAATCAAATGTCTACTGTTTGGTGATGATCTGGTGTTCTGTCCCCAACCAAGGAGGGCCTACAGCAACACCTAGATCTTCTGCACAGATTCTGTCAGACCTGGGCCCTGACAGTAAATCTCAGTAAGACCAAGATAATGGTGTTCCAAAAATACAAATTCCATCTAGACACCATTGCTCTCAAACACACAAAAAAACTATACATACAGAGCATTCAGAAGGTATTCAGACCCCTTGACCCCTCCACATTTTCTACATTACAGCCTTATTCTAAAATGGATTCAATCTACACACAATACCCCATAATGACAAAGTGAAAACAAGTTTTTAGAAATGTTTGCAAATGTATTAAAAATAAAAAACAAATACTTTATTTACTTAAGTATTCAGACCCTTTGCTATGAGACTCGAAATTGAGCTCAAGTGCATCCTATTTCCATTGATCATCCTTGAGATGTTTCTACAACTTGATTGGAGTCCACCTGTGGTAGATTCAATTGATTGGACATTATTTGGAAAGGCACACACCTGTCTATACAAGGTCCCACTGCTGACAGTGCATGTCAGAGCAAAAACCAAGCCATGAGGTCAAAGGAATTGTCCGTAGAGCTCCGTTACGGGATTTTGTCGAGGCACAGATCTGGGAAGGGTACCAAAAAATGTCTGCAGCATTGAAAGTCCCCAAAAACACAGTGGCCTCCATCATTCTTAAAAAGAAGAACTTTAGAACCACCAAGACTCTTCCTAGAGCTGGTCGCCCGGCCAAACTGAGCAATCTGGGCAGAAGGGCGTTGGTCATAGAGGTGACCAATAACCCGATGGTCACTCTGACAGAGCTCTAGAGTCCCTCTGTGGAGATGGGAGAAACTTCCAGAAGGACAACCATCTCTGCAGCACTCCACCATTCATACCTTTATGGTAGAGTGGCCATACGGAAGCCACTCCTCAGTAAAAGGCACATGACAGGCCGCTTGGAGTTGCCAAAGGGCACCCAAAGGACTCTCAGACCATGAGAAACAAGATTCTCTTGTCTGATGAAACACAGATTGAACTCTTCGGCCTGAATGGCAAGCGTCAAATCTGGAGGAAACCTGGCACCATCCCTATGTTGAAGCATGGTGTTGGCAGCATCTTGCTGTGGGGTTGTTTTTCAGTGGCAGGGACTGGCAGACTTGTCAGGATCGAGGAAAATATGAACAGAGAAAAGTACAGAGACATCCTTGATGAAAACCTGCTCCAGAGCACTCAGGACCTCAGACTGGGGTGAAGGTTCACCTTCTAACAGGACAAAACCCTCAGCAGACAACCAAAACAACACAGGAGTGGCTTTGGAACAAGTCTGAATGTCCTTGAGTGGCCCAGCCAGAACCCGGACTTGAACCTGATCGAACATCTCTGGAGAGATCGGTAAATAGCTGTGCAGCGACGCTCCCCATCCAACCTGACATAGCTTGTGAAGATCTGCAGAGAAGAATGGGAGAAACTCCCTAAATACAAGTGTACCAAGCTTGTAGAGTCAAACCGAAGAAAACTTCAGGCTGTAATTGCTGCCAAAGGTGCTTCAACAAAGTACTGAGTAAAGGGTCTGAAAACGTATGTAAATGTGATGTATCAGTTGTTTTATTTTAATATGCAAGAGTGTGCAAAGCTGTCATCAAGGCAAAGTGTGGTTATTTGAAGAATCTCAAATATAAAATATTTTTGGATTTGTTTAACAATTTTCTGGTTACTACATGATTCCATATTTATTATTTCATAGTTTTGATGTCTTCACTAGTATTCTACAATGTAGAAAATAGTACAAAATAGTACTTGAATGTGTCCATACTTTTGACTGGCAATGCATATATTATTATAATATTTTTTTTAAATCTCCAAACGGAATATGAACCCATCACAGAGCCAGGAAATGTGAAGAATTTATTCTGCAAAGGTTATGAAAATAAAATAAATAGGAAAACGATTCCAATATCTTATTATTTTAGAGTCAAGAAATAAAACACATAGACTTCTCAGTAATGGCAAAAGGCTGCATTATTGTTAGTGTTTCCAGTTTAATTTTTTTAATGAATAAACTTATCATCATATCCACGATTTACACAAAATACTTACATGCCAGCTTGCAATACAATATTTCAACCACTAGCAGACGTGCATGGTCTAAAGTTTGAGTGAAGCTGACCACATTCTCACATCAAGTTAAATTTGTATAATTGCAAACGTTTGCGTGAAAACTGGAGCAAGAACATTTTGGGGTATATTTTGTACATATGCATGGTTTATAAATGATGCCCCTGAACGGCATCATCCTGATGAGTTCCCAGATCTAAGTAACTCTATGATTCTCCAATAGACGAAAATTGTCAGAAATATATTACATTCTTAATGCTTATAAAGAACGTAAATAGACATATACGGTTGATATCGGTCAAAGTAAACAAGATATTGCTTTAAGAAACAGGCAGCCACCCTTCCTTCTTGAAAAAAAATGACATCACTCGGTGGAGTAGCCAATGAAAAATCCGGATCTATGAACGAGAGAACTGGAATATGTTCTGGTAGGAGAGCATGTAGATTCTGCGTGTGTGTGTGTACACGTACACATTCGGCTGTGTGTGTGTGTGTGTGTGTGTGTGTGTGTGTGTGTGTGTGCGCGCGC
Organism: Oncorhynchus kisutch; assembly: GCF_002021735.2. Lineage (NCBI taxonomy): Eukaryota > Metazoa > Chordata > Actinopteri > Salmoniformes > Salmonidae > Oncorhynchus > Oncorhynchus kisutch. Next base: position 44,891,289 of record NC_034187.2, on the reverse strand, counting down.
GCGTCTGAACGTGAGCAAGTTGAGGGAAAGTGGACGACATAGCTCGCGCGCTATTCCTACAATTATTTTTTTTTCAAAGCCGAGGAGGAGAAAGTCGAAACTATTATGGTTTATTAATTTGGGACCTGGGAAACAAGCTACCAGGACTGGCTACGTCGCTAGCAAACTAAATGAACGTACAATAACGAAGTCGGTTTTAGTTCAAATTGGTCTTAATCAAGCCTGTCACATAACGGATTTCGACCGCTATTATGTCAAGATATTTACCTGCACAAAATATGGTATTGGGGGCTGGTATTGGGGGCTGGTTATTCTCTTCAACAAAAGTTGAGTTTGTCATCATTGTGTGTGTGTGCGTGTGTGAGTGAGTGAGTGAGTGAGTGACTGTGTGTGTGTGAATGTGTGTTACTGTTTGCTTTAGTAAGTCTGTGCCTTTTAATGTGCAAACTGCTGTACATTTCAAAGTAGTTGTTGCATGGCTTCACACCAGCAACACAAATAGCTAAGTGAAGATAGATAAGCCATATCCGTAAAAGTTCAGGATGTTGAAGACTTTAACCAAGAAGCTAAGAAGACACTCGCTCAACGAGATTCATCCTTTTCAATTTAAGGTAAGCCTCATAGTATTGTCGAATCCCCCCTCCCCAGTGACATCGTCAACCAATACATAATGTTATAAAGACACATTGTAACATTGTTATATGTTAATTAGTATTGCATTATGCAGAGCATGTAAATCTTGGTCAGGAAAAAAAGTTTTAGCTGCATGCCAGCTAAGCCATTACACAATACAACACTAAACAATACATGAATTGCACTATAACAGTGACAAATGGTGCCCACAAACTGTTAGAGCCTACATAAAGCTGTCTTTACAGGAGAGCTTTCTTTCAGCAGAGCTTTCTTTTCAACAAATGGGGTTTCTACTGACAATTGAGATGTACAAATAACTAAATGTACAGCAACAGAATTCAGAACATGGTTCTTTCTTACGGTATTAACCCTGTACACCGAGTCAGAACCGTAGGATAAATAAAGGGGGCATATAAGCAGACAAATAATATATTCAATGATGACATTTCTCTAAAACAGGCTGTAGGTTGCATGTGCACCACCATTTCAGAACAATAGGGTAAAGGGGCTAAATTATTAGTGTGAGGCACATGGGCTACTAACAGTTTACTACACAACATACACTTAGTAATACTTTCTTAGCTACATTATTCATATCTCCCTGGCATATTACAGAATTTATGGAGCAGCATACAATACATTTTTGGACTCAAACAAGGTTGAATCATGACATCAGTGATCTTCAGCTCGGATCTCTAGAAAGAGCTCAGAGTTCCCGACTTGGAATTCCGAGTTGGATGACCGTTCAAAACATATTTTCCCAGTCAGAACTTGTTTAAAAAAAAGTTCCCTGTTGTCTTGAACTCACTGACGTCTGAGATGTCCCAGTTACAAGTTTCCAGTTGTTTTGAATGCAGCAGAAGTCGGCCAATATCTTCAACCTTTTCTGGCCAATGGTGTTGCATGTGAATTGTTTATCCTTTTAAGCTTTGAAAAGAGACCCTTAAAACCAGACTTGGACCACACGCCCTCTCCACCGAATAGCAGGCAGGGGAAGCAAAATAGGAATTGCTTTGCAACGCTTGCAGTTAGACACTGATTCCTTCCAAACCACTTATTGTTGAATTTGCAATTTCCAACTTGTTGTGTAATGTTTATATCCCAATGGCCGATGAGCACTGATACGTTTTATCTATAATTTCTCTTCATATAACAAGGATTGAAAAGGATTTGCCAGTAGATTGTTGACGTGATTCATGACGATGACTGCTTGTCCAGCTTGCTAGCTAATATTTTGAATGTAAGATGGTGACATGATCAGTCCGATCAAAGCTACGGTAGATATAACGTGTTTTGACATAATTTTATCTGTGGCCAATGATCTTGAGCCTTCTTGGATGGGCACTTCTAATGTAAATATATGTCAGCACCCAAGGGGCTTGAACTTTCAAGCTCTCCCTGTAGATTTTGCAGTGACGCAGTCCCCATGAGTGACTGAGCACTGAGCCAGTCATGGCACAACTAGAGAACATTACCAACCCCTACACTCTGTATTTTCCTCTGGCTGCCCCTCCACCACATAAAGCTCTGAACTAGGCTGAAACACCTGCATTTTGGAGCTGCCTTACTCAATAAAGCAAAATATCGACCATGTTTGTATGCGGCTTTATTAACTAAATATATTTTTGTTTACATTGTTAGTTTGCAAACTGATATGTGACACGCATTAATTCCAAAATGACATGCAAGAGAGGCAAAACTGCCCTGAATGACGGGTCACCACTGATGCAGATCATTTTTGCTTGGGCCTGTGGCTTTAGGTGAATGACCTGGTTACTTTGAAAGAGACTACTGCAGCCACACACACATACACACTTGAAACAGCGTATCTCAACGCTATCTCAATGATCAACAAGCATGTGGGCTGTACAGTGTTTTTGTAACTAAACAGCCATGCAACCATCCGTAACTGTTGCACTCAAAATAACTCTTACGTGTTTTAACATTGAACGCAGTTCAGTTCTTTATAACATCACATTAGTATTACACAAACTCATTTCAATTTACTTCATCACACACACACGCATGCACGCACGCATACACACGAACACACACACACACACACACATCCTACTTCAATTTATTACACATCTGGTTCTCCTCTGAAAACAGGAATCTGGCTTTTGTGTGTATGGACCATAGCTCAACAGTGTTTCCATCCTAAACTGCCTAGAATACTTTCACACAGCTTGTGTGTGACCTTGCGCATTTCAGGTAAAATAACAACCCAATGTTTATATCCCAGGATATAGCTAGCTAAATTGCCATAAATGTTTAATGCTTTCAACGCTGTCCCCAAATTAATATAATTGGTTCAAAGATTAGATTAGAAACAGTAGATTAATACTTAGAATTATATTCTGAACTAATGACTAATACTGTTAGTAGAAGCAGTTAACATGACAGGTTAGAAACCAAACACATGGTACATACTTGCTGCTTTGTACAACTCTGGCTCCAGTTGTCCTATAGCGAGCCACTTCAGGCCAGTGACTTTTTTTGTTATGTTTTTGGTTTGTAATTCGTTTTTTCCTCGTAGTCTGTTGACTTTATATCTTGAATAGTGGAATATTTCAACCTGCGTGTCCTGATCGTGTCTGGTGTGGGGGTACAAAATCAACATGCGTACGCGGACACACGGGCGCGAGCGGTTTGGTCAGCATGTTTGGCGGAGCACTAAGGATCCTGCAGCAATATACAGAGCTGCAGCCAACACGGTCTTCAATAAAAAAAGTGAGTGTTTGTTGACAGGGGGCGGCATCACCAATTTTAATACATTTCATATAATGATGGTGATAGATGATTGAAGTCGCTCTCCTTTACACTTGCTTCGCTTCAACTTTTAGTGGCACCCATTTTGTGCAACAATGCTAACTTTTCATGTCGGGTGTAGAGGCGCTCTATATTGTGACGCAACCAACTCCAAATTGAGCAGCCATTTTGTGCCACCATTGCACATTTTGAATGGCCTGGTGGAGATGTTGGAAAGCTCACCCCAAACGTTACTGATACCATTGTATCAGTAAGCCCTGGCTGCTAGCTCTTCTAATTATTGGAATTATTTCAAGGCACAACCCCTTTCAGACATTTTGGGAAGATATGTGTCACTGACCACGGTGGAGGCTGTGAAAGTGGTCATTCTTGAGAGCGAGGGCTTAGGACACCCAAAGATAATGATCCTCATTGGTGTGGATGGGCCCCGTTCCACTCCTGACTCTAGGAGGTCAGCCTAATGAAGACAATTACAGGGCCAGTTACATGGACGTGATCCCATGTGAGCATGCCTGGAACGGAAAGGCCAGTCAGACCCTGGGGTCTAGTTCACGAGAGAAAGAGAGAGATTGTGTCAGTTTTATAGGATTTGGGAGTTGAAGCAGCTGAAGTTTTGTGTTTGGCATGGGTCTGTTTATGTAGTTATGTTTGCATGTCTAATCTACATTCTTCTAGAAATCACAAGTATGTCTGTGTGCTATTCACTCCGTTATTGCAAGGAAAGCTAAAAATGAGCTTGCAGACATGATGTTTCACCAACAGTCTGTCATACATGTGTCAGAGAGGATGTAGCGTGGGGCCTGTAGTTCAGGTGGGCAGTGTATTCCCTTGTCTGTGTTAATGTGCTGCTATGTAACGCATATGCGTGTGGACTAGTCAGTGTGTGTGTCTGTGTGTTCCCAAGATTCCCATCGATCCATCTTAGAAAGCTGCTCAGTAACAGGGATTTATTTCAAGCATACTTGACATACTACTCACGCTTGCGTAGGCTACAGTTGATCAGGAACATAGGCACACTGAAACACACACACACACTGGAGGGGGTGTATTTTAGGTTGCCGCCTTATGTAGTGATTCAATGCACTGAAGTTTGTGTGTGTTTGTTTGCCCTCTTATTGACTCCAGATTAAGATCAGGCCATGGCACAACAGCACAGTTTCTGGGGTGATTGGTTTGTTGTAAATGGACATACGCCATTGAATAGCATACATCTCACTAATTCCACCAGTTAAAAAAACATGCTACTTCCTTTTGATGTGGTAACATGTTTGAAATCGGATTGGAATTAGGCTAGCTGGTAATAGTTACAGTTGAAGTCAGAAGTTTACATACACTTAGGTTGCAGTCATTAAAACTTGTTTTTCAACAACCATAAATGTATTGTTAACAAACTATAGTTTGGCAAGTCGGTTAGGACATCTACTTTGCATGACACAAGTAATTTTTCCAACAATTGTTTACAGACAGATTATTTCACTTATAATTCACATTCCAGTGGGTCAGAAGTTTACATACAGTAAATTGACTGTGCCTTTAAATAGCTTGGAAAATTCCAGAAAATGATGTCATGGCTTTAGAAGCTTCTGATAGTCTAATTGACATAATTTGAGTCAATTGGAGGTGTACCTGTGGATGTATTTCAAGGCCTACCTTCAAACTCAGTGCCTCTTTGCTTGACATCATGGGAAAATCAAAAGAAATCAGCCAAGACCTCAGAAAACAAATTGTAGACCTCCACAAGTCTGGTTCATCCTTGGGAGCAATTTCCAAACGCCTGAGGGTATCACGTTCATCTGTACAAACAATAGTACGCAAGTATAAACACCATTGGACCACGCAGCCGTCATACCGCTCAGGTTAGAGACGCATTCTGTCTCCTAGAGATGAACGTACTTTGGTACAAAGAGTGCAAATCAATCCCAGAACAACTGCAAAGGACCGTGTGAAGATGCTGGAGGAAATAGGTACAAAAGTATCTATATCCACAGTAAAACGAGTCCTATATCAACATAACCTGAAATGCCGCTCAGCAAGGAAAAGCCACTGCTCCAAAACCGCCATAAAAAAGCCAGACAACGGTTTGCAACTGCACATGGGGACAAAGATCTGACTTTTTGGAGAAATGTCCTCTGGTCTGATGAAACAAAAATAGATAAATAAATAAATCGTTATGTTTGTAAGAAAAAGGGGGAGGCTTGCAAGCTGAAGAACACCATCCCAACTGGGACGCACGGGGGTGACAGCATCATGTTGTGGGGGTGCTTTGCTGCAGGAGGGACTGGTGCACTTCACAAAATAGATGGCATCATGAGGAAAGAAAATGAGGTGGACATATTCAAGCAACATCTCAAGACATCAAGTTAATGCTTGGTCGCAAATGGGTCTTCCAAATGGACAATGACCCCAAGCATACTTCCAAAGTTGTGGCAAAATGGCTTAAGGACAACAAAGTCAAGGTATTGGAGTGGTCATCACAAAGCACTGACCTCAATCCTATAGAAAATGTGTGGGCAGAATTGAAAAAGCGTGTGCGAGCAAGGAGGCCTACAAACCTGACTCAGTTACACCAGCTCTGTCAGGAGGAATGGGCCAAAATTCACCCAACTTATTGTGGGAAGCTTGTGGAAGGCTACCCGAAAGGTTTGACCCAAGTTAAACAATTTAAAGGCAATGCTACCAAATACTAATTGAGTGTATGTAAACTTCTGACCCACTGGGAATGTGATGAAAGAAATAAAAGCTGAAATAAATCATTCTCTCTACTATTATTCTGATATTTCACATTCTTAAAATGAAGTGATGATCCTAACTGACCTAAGACAATTTTTACTAGGATTACATGTCAGGAATTGTGAAAAACGGAGTTTAAATGTATTTGGCTAAGATGTATGTAAACTTCCGACTTCAAATGTATCTTCTGGTTCCGCAAACAAGCAGCCAAGTCTTTAGCCAATTGGGAACATTCGAAAGATGGAGGGTTGTACATTGTAAACAACAGAGGGGAAATTATGTCATTAGCAAGATTAGGCTAGCATTTGCTTGCTCAACATTTGGGAAACACTCCCAAAAATAACGAGGCAGAGCAAGGGCAGATAGAAATATAGCTCTCACAAATCTTGTTTTCTCACATGTTCAAGTGGAATGAGTGCAATTATGATCATGTTTGACTGTGTGTGTTTGAGAGTTCAAGTCTATTTGAGTGTGGCTGTAATTATAGTAGCCCGCATGAGTGTACACATGGGTGTGATAGTGAGTTTTTTCTGTAACTAGTAGACACCTGTTGGCAGACCAAGTCGTTGTTTTACAAATTACAAGTAAGTCTCAAGTCTTGGCACTCAAGTCCCAAGTCAAGTCCCAAGTCAAGACCGACAAGTCTCAACTTAAGTCAAGTCTTAAACTTTGAGGTTCGAGTCCTAAACAAGCCATAATGTGCTCTTCACCAAATGTAATACCATTTCATATTTTTATTCAAGAGTAATAGTTAGTATATTACATTTACGCAAATCATGAATGCTTTTAAAAATATATATATATTTCTTACTTTCCAAATAAACGTTATATTTATAACCTGCAGCCCACTACCAGGAAGTTGAAAATGGGAAGATGGTTCACGTTTCAACATGACAATGACCCCAAAGTAAACCGCCAAAAGCAACCGTACAGTGGCTGAAGGACAAAGGTGAATGTCCTTGAGTGACCTTGATAATTTATTGTTAAAATGAGAGGCTGCTTGGATCTTTAATTTAAAGACCCTTGCGCCCTTCGGTCTCAACATAGACTTTGATCTTGAGCCATTCTTGTGATTATTGTGACTTTGCCATTATAATTGTTTGTAAACTTGTGTAGTCAAATTAATCTATGATCGTATGCTATCCATTTGTTGTTTGTATGCTGTTCTTTGTATTTGATTATTAACCAATGATATTAGGCCACTCTTGGCCATGATTACAGACACCTGTGTCTTTTGACACTATATAAACAAGTCATCCCGCAGTGTTTGTGATTATACCCTGATGAAGACAGCTTGGCTGTCGAAATGTTGGTATTACATTTTTGCATCTGAGCTCCTAGAGTGTGCGGCTCTCTTTTATTTTCAAATGTCCTTGAGTGGCCTAGCCAGAGCCCTGACCTAAATCCCATCGTGAATCTGTGGAATTACTTGGAAGAGTGCAGTCCATGAGCGGTCACCATGCAATTTGACTGAGCTTGAACAATTCTGCAAGGAAGAATGGGCAAATATTGCACAGTCTAGGGGTGCAAAGTTATGAGACATATTCAAAGAGACTCTTGGCTATAATTCAAGCAAAAGGTGGTTCCAGTAAGTATTTACTCAGGGGGGTGTTCACTTATCCAAATAGGGTATTTTACTGTTTTACTTGTAATTCATTTTCAGAGTTACATATTTTTTTATTTACTTGGATATTGTGTGTTTACTTTGTGTAAATATAGCCGGATTTGAATCCGTTTTTTATTTCAGGCAACAAGGTGGACATTTTGAAAGGGGGTGGTGACTATTTATTTATTTTTACATAATTTTCATTGTTGGACACAAAAGACTAAAAACACCATGGACCTTATTTTCTACTTTTAGTGTTGAAGCATCCTCCAGACAGTTGTTTTGGCCAACGTTCCATTCCTGAGATTTCTTTGGCTGGCTTAGTTGCTTGCATGACCCATATAGTGGTAGTGGCCAGACTCACTCAAAAACGTGCTTCAAAACGTCTCCACATAAAATTCGAATGACGATTATGTTTTTTTTTTGGGGGGGGGGGGGGGGGCTGTTGAAAGATATTGTTTTTTTTCTCTCCAAACATCCGCAATTGTGCTTTTGAAAAAAAACTGACTAGATACTTCAGCCAAAGTAAGTTGCCAGCGTTGTTCCGCTCCGGAGCAGGTGTGTCATCTCTCACTTGTCAACAAAGTGCGGGGCTACACGTACGGAAATACAGATAAGGAAAACAAGCGGTTTACTGGCTCCGACAGGAATAAGGATACGGATAGATGTCACTAGCTAGGACAAGGATAAGGATATGTGTAGCCTAGATGTCGAAGTAGAAGCTACATAGGTTGTTGGACTGCTAAAGTAGTTGTGTAGAACATGTTTACATGTCCATTTACTTAGTCAATTATATTTTTCTATTGGTTGTATGTGTGTTTACTTTTATAACCTTCATTACAAATTTGATTGTCTTTTATTTGGGAACATGTTTGTGTTGAAGAACAAGTCACTTTATGTTGTTCACATACTCATGGCTAGTTAAACAGCTTGTATTTACATTGGTCATAGCCATAGACAGGTTGTGTAATAAAACTTTAGGGTCATTACGTGTTCAGTCTTTATACTGGACATTCTTGAGAACCATGTGGTTCAGAGAAGCAGGTGCACGTGCTTAGAATCCTTGAATCCAACGTATCGTCCTGAAGGGTGAAGGATACTTTCTATGCATGGCCTCAACGACACAGGATGGCATTACTTGTCTGTTGCCTTTTTGTCTGCCTTGAGTGCCCATTCCATCACAATGCGATACGCAACAAGAAGATATTGACTATGGAACATGGGAATATATCATTATAGGAAACCGATAACATATTCAAATTGATATGTATACACTATTGATAACTTCAATTTAAAACGTTTGCTTACTCTATGGACAGCTTCCCATTTGGTCCCGCTGGATATGCAAACTTTTTTTCAGCTGATCTTATAGACATGGAAAAAAATGTTCAATTACTCCTGGGTTGATAAGTGCTGGGGAATCTGAATGATCTGTCACACAGACTGTTGTGCTGTGACCGACATCCTCAGTGTCTTCGGCAAACAAATGTAGTTCTTCAAGTGTTGGCATTATCAAGTTCCTTCGGCACAGCCCAGACACTAAATTTCAGTCGGCATTGCCTTGCATTTTTCTCCGATTTTTCACATTTATACCCCTAGCTAACTGGGCCCTGTTGCTGGTCTGCCGGATCACCTGTTGCCATTTCCCCCGCGTTGTCTTTGCTTCTATCTGTCAAAACTCATCGTCAGTATATTCTGGCTCATAAATTATAAATATGGTTCTGCAAAGTATGCATCCTCTTCAGGCTCGTAGCTGTCCGGCTTGAAAGCCGCGTTTGCACTGCACTAGCCTCGAGAACCAGGCTCTGTGAATTTTGGAGTTGTGGCTATGCGAGACATGCGTTCCAAGACAAGGGAAATACAGGAAGTAAACACAGTTCGAGTTATACACTTTTATGCTTGCGAGTCTGACCAATACACTGTATGGCTCAGGCAAACAACTAAGACATCTCATGAATGTAACTCTGACTAAAACAACTGCCTGAAAGATGCTTCAACACTAAAAGTAAGTGGAACATGAGGTCTAACATGCTAAAAAAACGAAATATCCCTTTAAGTGTGTTAAATGGACCATCCCTCTTTGGAATTATCCCAAGGGCACAAACAGTCTTCACACACTCATGATGGCACTGCCAATCCCTCTCACCTCACACGTGTTCCCATGCAGCACATGAACACGGGACATGTCAAATATGTCACAGCCAGGTGGATATCATCATGCCAAGCTGGTGACAGATGATCTAGCTCTTTTGGTTTTTACCTTTTGGACACGGGCGCACACACACATACGTGTACACACAAACTGCCACTATCCCTTTATCCATATGGCCTTACCATGAAATCTCCACTCTTTCCTCTTTCTTTGCCACTCGGGCGTAGCAGCTGTTTTTAACAACCAGCTTATCACTCATTAGACCTGCAATCACCTGCTTTAAGTACGGGAGATAACACCGGGGTCATGGCTTTAGCGGGCCTTACCAGACAGGTGTGGAGTGAAAGCTAGGAGGTCAGGGCTTGTGAGCTTTCAGCCTGACATGGAACAAATTGTACGAAGCAGGAAGGAAAGAGGAACTGGGAAATTGGTGGACATGCTCTCACTGTAAAGCCCCTTACATAGAGTTTGGAGAAATCCATGTCACACTGGTACTGTTTATAAATTAAATCAAATTGCCTAGTATATACACTAAAACTTTTCAAATGTTCAAATCAAAAGGGTATTGCACAGAAAAACGTGGACAGTCAGTTGCATCACAAATTCAGAACCGCTGAATGCAAGGTGATTTTATGCCCAATCCCAAATGGACCCGTTTCCTTCCTAAATAATTAGATTCAGTGCATTCGGAAAGTATTCAGACCCCTTGACTTTTTCAACATTTTGTTCCGTAACAACCTAAAATGGATTAAATCGTTTTTTTACCTTATCAATTCCACATAAAAATCGAAAAGAGGTTTTTAGAAATACTTGCTCATTTATATTTAAACAAACCACGTAAACAGAACATTTACATAATTATTCAAAGTCCGGGTTCTTGCTGGGCCACTCAAGGACATTCAGAGACTTGTCTCAAAGCCTCTCCTGCGTTGTCTTGGCTGTGTGCTTAGGGTCGTTTTCCTGTTGGAAGGTGAACCTTCACCCCAGTCTGAGGTCCTGAGCACTCTGGAGCAGGTTTTCATCATGGATCTCTCTGTACTTTTCTCAATTCATCTTTGCCTCGATCCTGACTAGTCTCCCAGTCCCTGCCGCTGAAAAACATCCCCATAGCATGATGCTGCATGATGCTGTTTCCTCCAGATGTGACACTTGGCATTCATGTAAAAGAGTTCCATCTTGGTTTCATCAGACCAGAGAATCTTGTTTCTCATAGTCTTGAGAGTCTTTAGGTGCCTTTTGGGAAACTCCAAGCGGGCTGTCATGTACTTTTACTGAGGAGTGGCTTCCGTCTGGCCACTCTACCATAAAGGCCAGATTGGTGGAGTGCTGCAAAGATGGTTGTCCTTCTGGAGGTTTCTCCCATCTCCACAGAGGAACTCTAGAGCTCTGTCTGAGTGACCATCAGGTTCTTGGTCACCTACCTTACCAAGGCCCTTCTCCCCCAATTGCTCAGTTTGGCTGGGTGGCCAGCTCTAGGAAGAGTCTTGGTGGTTCCAGACTTCTTCCATTTTATAATGATGTAAGCGACTGTGTTCTTGGGGACCTTCAATGCTGCATGCATGTTTTGGCACCCCAGATCTGTGCCTCAACACAATCCTGTCTCAGAGCTTTACGGACAATTCCTTTGACTTCATGGCTTGGTTTTTGCTCTGACACGTCAACTGTGGGACCTTATATAGACAGGTGTGTGCCTTTCCAAATCATGTCCAATCAATTGAATTTACCACAGGTGGACTCCAATCCAGTTGTAGAAACATCTCAAAGATGATCAATGGAAACAGGATGCACCCAAGCTCAATTTCAGTTTATTAGCAAAGAGTCTGAATACTTATGTAGATAAGGAATTTTTGAATTTTTTTAATACATTTGCAAACAACTAATCTAAAAAACTGTTTTTGCTTTGTCATTATTGGGTATTGTGTGTAGATTGCTAAGATTTCTTTTGTTTTAATCCATTTTATAATAAGGCTGTAATGTACCAAAATGTGGAAAAAAGTGAAGGGGTCTGAATACTTTCCGAAGGCACGGTATATCTAACATGGTAATATCTCAACTCAAATTTTATTTTTCATATGCGCCGAATACAACAGGTGTAGACCTTACAGTGAAATGCTGACTTACAAGCCCTTAACCAACAATGCATTAAGAAGTTGAGAAGAAAAACATGTTAAGTAAAAATAGGGAAGTAAAAATAATAATAATTTACTAATATTTAAACAGGAGCAGTAAAATAACAATAGCAATATATACAGACGGTACCAGTACAGAGTCAATGTGCGGGGGCACCGGTTAGTCGAAGTAATTGAGGTAATATGTGGACTTAAAGTGACCATACATATATAATAAACAGAGAGTAGCAGCAGCGTAAAAGAGGGGTCTAGGTAGCCCTTTGATTAGCTGTTCAGGAGTCTTCTGGCTTGGGGGTAGAAGCTGTTTACACCGTGCTTCTACACCTGCATTGCTTGCTGTTTGGGGTTTTAGGCTGGGTTTCTGTACAGCACTTTGAGATATCAGCTGATGTACGAAGGGCTATATAAATACATTTGATTTGTTTAGAAGCCTCTTGGACCTAGACTTGGCGGTCCGGTACCGCTTGCCTTGCGATAGCAGAGAGAACAGTCCATGACTCGGGTGGCTGGAGTTAATTTTTAGGGCCTTCCTCTGACACCGCAAAGTATAGAGGTCCTGGATGGCGGGAAGCTTGGCGCCAGTGATGTACCCTCTGTAGTACCTTGCGGTCGGAGGCCGAGCAGTTGCCATACCAGGCAGTGATGCAGCCATGCTCTCGATGGTGCAGCTGTAGAACCTTTTGAGGATCTGAGGACCCATGCCAAATCTTTTCATTCTCCTGAGGGGGAATAGGCTGTCATGCCCTCTTCACAACTGTCTTCGTGTGTTTGGACCATGATAGTTTGTTGGTGATGTGGACACCAAGGAACTTGAAGCTCTCAACCTGCTCCACTACATCCCCGTCGATGAGAATGGGGGCGTGCTCCACAATGGGGGCGTGTAGTCCACAATCATCTCCTTTATCTTGATCACATTGAGGGAGAGGTTGTTGTCCTCACACCACACGGCCAGGTCTCTGACCTCCTCCCTATAGGCTGTCTCATCGTAGTTGGTGATCTGTTGTGTCATCGGAAAACTTGATTATGGTGTTGGAGTCTTGCCTGGCCATGCAGTCATGAGTGAACAGGGAGTACAGGAGGGGACTGAGCACACACCCCTGAGGGGCCCCCGTGTTGAGGATCAGTGTGGCGGATGTGTTGTTCCCTACCCTTACCACCTGGGAGTGGCCGGTTAGGAAGTCCAGGATCCAGTTGCAGAGGGAGGTGTTTAGTCCCAGGGTCCTTAGCTTAGTGATGAGCTTTGAGGGCACTATGGTATTGAACGCTGAGCTGTATTCAATGAATAGCATTCTCACATAGGTGTTCCTTTTGTCCAGGTGTGAAAGGGCAGTGTTGAGTGTAATAGAGATTGCATCATCTGTGGATCTGTCGGAGCGGTATGCAAATTGGAGTGGTCTAGGTTTTCTGGGATAATGGTGTTGTGAGCCATGACCAGCCTTTCAAAGCACTTCATGGCTACAGGCGTGAATCCTATAGGTCGGTAGTCATTTAGGCAAGTTACCTTCGTGTTCTTGGGCACAGGGACTATGATGGTCTGGTTGAAACATGTTGGTATTACAGACTCAGACAGGGAGAGGTTGAACATGTCAGTGAAGACACTTGCCAGTTGGTCAGAGCATGCTCGGAGTACACGTCGTGGTAATCCGTCTGGCCTTGTGAATGTTGACCTGTTTTAAGGTCTTACTCACATCAGCTACAGAGAACGTAATCACACAGTCGTCCGGAACAGCTGATGCTCTCAAGCATGCTTCAGTGTTACTTGCCTCGAAGCGAGGATAGAATGAATTTACCTCGTCTGGTGGGCTCGTGTCACTGGGCAGCTCGTGGCTGTGCTTCCCTTTGTAGTATGTAATAGTTTGCAAGGCCTGCCACATCCGGCGAGGGTCTGAGCCGGTGTAGTACGATTCAGTCTTAGACCTGTATTGACGCTTTGCCTGTTTGATGGTTCGTCGGAGGGCATAGCGGGATTTCTTATAAGCTTCCGTGTTAGAGTCCTGCTCCTTGAAAGTGGCAGCTCTACCCTTTAGCTCAGTGCAGATTTTTCCTGTAATTCATGGCTTCAGGTTGGGGTGTGTACGTTCAGTCACTGTGGGGACCACGTCATCGATGCACTTATTGATGTAGCCAATGACAGATGTGGTGTACTCCTCAATGCCATTGGAAGAATCCCGGAACATATTCCAGTCTCTGCTAGCAAAACAGTCCTGTAGCTTAGCATCTGCTTGATCTGACCACTTTCTTATTGACCAAGTCACATTTGCTTCCTGCTTTTGTTTTTGTTTGTAGTCAGGAGGATAGAATTATAGTCAGATTTTCCAAATGGAAGACTAGGGAAGGCGAGGGAGCGCATTGTACGCGTCTCTGTGTGTGGATTAAATGTGGTCTAGGGCTTTTTCCCCCTCTGGTTGCACATTTAACATGCAACCTCAAGGGTAAAGGGTCCTCGGAAATCAGGATTGTTGGTGCATTTCTTATGCTCAACATAACATGCAAGCAAGAGCCATTTGTGTGGCATAATGGCAGTACTAGTTTATAGGCATATAAGGAGTAATGTTCACTACAGATTTGATCGCTAAGTACACTAAGGATTTTTATTTATTTGTACTATTTTCTACATTGTAGAATAACAAAGACATCAAAACTATGAAATAACACATATGGAATCATGTAGTAACCAAGAAATTGTTAAACAAATCCAAAAATATTTTATATTTGAGATTCTTCAAATAGCCACACTTTGCCTAGATGACAGCTTTGCACACTCTTGGCATTCTCATGAGGTATTCACCTGGAATGCATTTCAATAAATAATAATGCAATAATGCGTTTGAGCCAGTCAGTTGTGTTGTGTCAAGGTAGGGGTGGTATACAGAATATAGCCCTATTTGGTAAAATACCAAGTCCATATTATGGCAAGAACAGCTCAAATAAGCAAAGAGAAACGCCAGTCCATGAAAGTTTCTTCAAGTGCAGTCACAAAAACAATCAAGCGCTATGATGAAACTGGCTCTCATGAGGACGCCACAGGAAAGGAAGACCCAGTGTTACCTCTGCAGAGGATCATTAGAGTTACGAGCCTCAGAAATTGTGGCCCAAATAAATGCTTCACAGAGTTCAAGTACAGACACATCTCAACATCAACTGTTCAGAGGAGACTGCGTGAATCAGGCCTTTATGGTCCAATTGCTTCAAAGAAACCACTACTAAAGGACACCAATAAGAAGAAGACACTTGCTTGGGCCAAGAAACACGAGCAATGAACATTAGGCCTGTGAAAATCTGTCCTTTGGTCTGATGATTCCAAATTGGAGATTTTTGGTTCCAACAACTGTGTCTTTGTCAACAGATCTCCGCATGTGTGGTTCCCACTGTGAAACATGGAGGTGTGATGGTGTGGGTCTGCTTTTTTGGTGATACTGTCTGATTTATTTAGAATTCAAGGCACACTTAACCAGCATGGCTACCACAGCATTCTTCCGCGATATGCCCTCCCAGCTGGTTTGCACTCAGTGGGACTATCATTTGTTTTTCATCAGGACAATGACCCAACACACCTCCAGGCTGCTATTTGACCAAGAAGGAGAGTGATGGAGTGCTGCATCAGATGATCTGGCCTCCACAATCACCCGACCTCAACCCAATTGAGATGGTTTGGGATGAGTTGGACCGCAGAGTGTAGGAAAAGCAGCCAACAAGTGTTCATCATATGTGGGAACTCCTTCAAGACTTTTGATAAAGCATTCCAGGTGAAGCTGGTTGAGAGAATGTCAAGAGTATGCAATGCTGTCATCACTTCTACTATGTAGAAAATAGTAAAATATAGAAAAACCTTTACCTTTATTTTACTAGGCAAGTCAGTTAAGAACAAATTCTTATTTTCAATGACGGCCTAGGAACAGTGGGTTAACTTGCCTGTTCAGGGGCAGAACGACAGATTTGTACCTTGTCTGCTCGGGGATTCGAACTTGCAACCTTTCGGTTACTAGTCCAAAGCTCTAACCACTAGGCTACCCTGCTCCAAACTTTTGACTGGTACTGTTTATAAATTAAATCAAATTGCCTAGTACATACACCAAAACTTTTCAAATGTTCAAATCAAATGGGTTTTGCACAGAAAAACGTGGACAGTCGGTTGCGTCACAAATTCAGAACCGCTGGACAGCAACATAATAAACTAAAGCACTGATCATTGGGAACGAGATCAGAATGACTGCTAAGACTTGATCCATAAATTAAATAATAGGTAGTCTTGCCTACAAAACTTAAACAATCCATATGTTCCAGTCAATAGGTCCACAGACGATGCAATCTCGATGCAATCTCAACCACACTGCACACTGCCCTAACCCATCTGGACAAGAGGAATACCTATGTGAGAATGCTGTTCATCGACTACAGCTCGGCATTTAACACGATAGTGCCCTCCAAGCTCGTCATCAAGCTCGAGACCCTGGGTCTCTACCCCGCCCTGTGCAACTGGGTACTGGACTTCCTGACGGGCCGCCCCCAGGTGGTGAGGGTAGGCAACAACATTTCCACCCCGCTGATCCTCAACACTGGGGCCCCACAAGGGTGCGTTCTGAGCCCTCTCCTGTACTCCCTGTTCACCCACGACTGCGTGGCCACGCACGCCTCCAACTCAATCATCAAGTTTGCGGACGACACAACAGTGGTAGGCTTGATTACCAACAACGACGAGACGGCCTACAGGGAGGAGGTGAGGGCCCTCGGAGTGTGGTGTCAGGAAAATAACCTCACACTCAACGTCAACAAAACTAAGGAGATTATTGTGGACTTCAGGAAACAGCAGAGGGAACACCCCCCTATCCACATTGATGGAACAGTAGTGGAGAGGGTAGTAAGTTTTAAGTTCCTCTGCGTACACATCACAGACAAACTGAATTGGTCCACCCACACAGACAGCATCGTGAAGAAGGCGCAGCAGCGCCTCTTCAACCTCAGGAGGCTGAAGAAATTCGGCTTGTCACCAAAAGCACTCACAAACTTCTACAGATGCACAATCGAGAGCATCCTGTCGGGCTGTATCACCGCCTGGTACGGCAACTGCTCCACCCACAACCGTAAGGCTCTCCAGAGGGTAGTGAGGTCTGCACAACGCATCACCGGGGGCAAACTACCTGCCCTCCAGGACACCTACACCACCCGATGTCACAGGAAGGCCATAAAGATCATCAAGGACAACAACCACCTGAGCCACTGCCTGTTCACCCCGCTATCATCCAGAAGGCGAGGTCAGTACAGGTGCATCAAAGCTGGGACCGAGAGACTGAAAAACAGCTTCTATCTCAAGGCAATCAGACTGTTAAACAGCCCCAACTAACATTGAGTGGCTGCTGCCAACACACTGACTCAACTCCAGCCACTTTAAGAATGGGAATTGATGGGAAATGATGTAAAATATATCACTAGCCACTTTAAACAATGCTACCTAATATAATGTCTACATACCCTACATTATTCATCTCATATGTATATACTGTACTCTATATCATCTACTGCATCTTTATGTAATACATGTATCACTAGCCACTTTAACTATGCCACTTTGTTTACATACTCATCTCATATGTATATACTGCACTCAATACCATCTACTGTATCTTGCCTATGCCGCTCTGTACCATCACTCATTCATATATCTTTATGTACATATTCTTTATCCCCTTACACTTGTGTCTATAAGGTAGTAGTTTTGAAATTGTTAGCTAGATTACTTGTTGGTTATTACTGCATTGTCGGAACTAGAAGCACAAGCATTTCGCTACACTCACATTAACATCTGCTAACCATGTGTATGTGACAAATAAAATTCGATTTGATTTGATTAACCTGCCACCAATAACGCACCCACATCCTGAGTCTCTGGTGCCGACACATTTGGAAATCAAAAGATGGTTTAGTATTTCGTTTAAAAGCTCTGACAATGGACTCTGTCGCAGCCGGCCGTGACCGTGAGACCCATTAGGCGTCGCCCAATTGGCCCAGCGTTGTCCGGGTTAGGGGAGGGTTTGGCCGGCAGGGATGTGATGGCTTCTGGGTTAAGCGGGCATTGTGTCAAGAAGCAGTGCGATTTGGCTGGGTTGTGTTTCGGAGGACGCATGGCTCTCGACCTTCGCCTCTAGCGAGTTCGAATGGGAGTCGCAGCGATGAGACAAGACTAACTACCAATTGGATACCATGAAAAGGGGGTAAACAATAAATAAATGCAAAAAAGCTCTGATGAGAACAATAAACATTTTTCAATGAGAAAACAGAAATCCAATTAGGGTAAAAATGTTTTTTTTAAAGACTTATGTTTTAAAGATGTAGCTTATGATGCAATACTCTTGATCATTCTAAGGAGAACAAAAACTACTTACCCTACATTTGAACGGCACCGCAGAAGCTTCGCTATTCAGCATCTTCCCAATTAAGTAGCCTAGTTTTGTAGTTTGGCTACTTAAAGAGAATTAGGGCCTATCACTCGCAACCCACCTTTTCCAATGCGTTATGGAAAAGTGTGCATCAAATTCTACTGGATGAAGAGACGATATAAGTATAACATCCTGGCATTTAAACCATACTCGATTATTGAAAATTCACATACTATTAAACATAATAATTTCGCATACGGAGAATGCGTAATGCGCGATTGCGTTGGTTCCAACTATTCGTTGATTTCAGTAGCCCATCCCCATTTCAGGTGTTGTCTAAGCCGAAATTAGTGTGACACCCGGGCAATTTAAGTATACTACATTTTCGAAATGTTGCATACTATTAAACAAAACATTTTCGGCCTACTATTTAAGATGCAAGTATGGGTATTCGGATACGGCCAACGTTCCCTAAACTGTTACACACTGTTCACTCAACTGTTGCACGAACCCAAACCATAAAAGTAGTTAACAAGAAACTCTTTCATACTCAGACAAGCATCAACAGTTCACTGTGCACTGCACATAACATTGATGTCCTTTACAAGAGTACCTTCTGATACTACATGCTCAACACAGGTATCATGGCTCATGGTTTGAGAGAAAAACATCTATTCAAATCCATACCTTAGTCATGAAAACCCCATTTTAATTTTCACGTTTTCATGGTCCAGTTATTTGAACCCTGTTGTGGTTTGAGTTGCTCAGGTAAAACAAATGCCCCGTTTATCCAGTGTGGGGAGGAAGTATGTAACATAGATAGGGAGACTAAGTTCGACTGCGAAGAGATAAGTAGCCTACCCCAGTCGTACACACACTGAAGCATTTTGTTGCTTGACAGTATGCGTGGTGCTTGTATACCTTTTAAGTGCAATGTAAATGCGTGTGTGCATGTGTGTTTGTGGACTATTGTGTTTGTGCCCTCTCTTTCACCTGCTGTCCTTATAAGCGATTAATACCAACTTCCCTGAACTGCCCTGGGGGCAGAGCGAGGCCAAATAGTTAAGTCAACATGCAACGTCACTGTTATGTTGGCTCATCCTCTTGCCTCTGACAATAGTGTCTGACTTGCTCCAAGACTGACACACCCTTTACCTTTTAACCTGGACTTGAGCCCTTAACCCTTTGCTTGAGGTAGAAGTTGCCCTTAACATTAACCTAGGATCAGATTAGCCTACCCCCGATCCTAAATGGGAAGAGAAGAATACTATCAGCCTCCCACACAAGACAATGTGGTGCTAGTGGGTGATGTCATGGAGATAGAAAGGGCAATGGCAGTGAAGTTGGTGTGCTCTCTACTGTGGCTGTCGATGTAAAGAATTGATCGAGAACTATGCTGCTATATACTGTATACTGCTTCAAATGATAATAAAAGGCCATATTAATTATTCTAACCGTATTTGCACCATTTGTACTTTGCTACGGTAGTAGTGGAAATAGTTTGATTGATGGTGTGAACATTTGTAAAGATATTTGATCAGGATTAGGCTAAAGGTATTTCATAGCTAGATACAGTATAGCCTGTAGTTTGATGCTGATAGGGAAGTAAGAGTACTTATGTAGTGTACAGTGTACCAGTCGCAAACATTCAGCAGTGTTCAACATTCAACGTTGTGTCCTACAATGTCATAGTAAACTCTGAATGCACCCCAGTTGTTTATAGTAGAAGTGTACGTTGCCTGCTGGAGTAGGACTTGAGGCCCTGGTTCCTTTCTCTTGCACTCTCTTTCTCCTTTGCTCTGTTTGAAGTGCTTCAGTAGGAAGGGGAGGCATTGTGTGAGTGCATGTGTGTGTGAGCACAGATGGCAGCTGCTCTGCCTCAGTGTGGTAACTACTGTGTGTGTGTGGCGCGTTACTTAACTCTTCGTGCTGCAGTCTGCTGGGTGTCTCATAGACTCCTCAAAAGGGAACTGCTCTTAAAGGGGCAATCTGGGACTTGGAAATTGCCAAGAGCTGACAAGAGTATACACTGAACTGAAGAGGCTAGATTGACCAGACCTAGATTTAAGCTTTTTGTAAATGTCATCCCTCTTCCAAATTCCAATTTGAGAGTAAGGAATTTCCAGGAAATAAAGCCATTTGGCCAAGTTTGGGTGTTAGCATGATGTGCACGTTATATGTGAAACAGAGTTGCCCTAATCTCGACCTTTTGCACAATTTCTCCAACACAATGTTTATTTGAGTCTTTAGATAAAAGTATGTTAGCTGAGAATCAGTGGGCCACCCTGTTGCTTAGTGATGCTGTTGCACTAGCTGTAGAGATGTGAGGTAAGTGGAATGGTGATTTGGTAAAGATACTGTTTCCTAGTGGCTTCATAGTTGCAATGATATGAACGTGGGTATTTCGTCTAATAAATACGCCACTTGTCGACCTAACCTAGCCAATCCCCAAAGAGTGTCTTGTACTGATGCTAACTGTATGCTATCTCATGTAGGAAGTTGAGAGACAAGCCATATGTTGCCCAATTAAATAGTTATCCTTTAACCCTTTCCCTACTAGATTTCCTACCATGGAAGTGGGGAGGGAGCGGAGAGCGACGATTCCGAGGGGGAGAACCAGGAGCTTGCACAGATTGACAGAGGTATGTGGCCCGCCTGCTCAAACCAACCCAAGTCTTCTATTCTCTTCGTTTTTACATGGATATGTACAAGATGGTCATTTAGCAGATAAAGCAACTTTCAGTTTACACAGAATAGAAATACACAAGCTTGTCGCTATCTCTGCCTCTTCACCTTTGACATGTGCTCTTGGTCACCCCCCTCAGAGAGGCGGCGGAACTGCGGCCTCACCCCTCTGGCAACCAGCCAGCAGCACAATCAGGGTCCCCTATCTCCGGCACGCCTCCATCACCTACGCCTCCTTCTAGACCCGACTCTGGACCGTCACTCGTCTGAAGAAGAGCTGGAGCGAATCAGCCACGGCGTTGGAGACGGCAGGAAGTGGACGCTGCACCATCGCCACGGTGACCACCCCAGCAGTGCCTCCAGCGACGAGGAGGTGTGGGACCTGTGTGGCTGTGGCCCAGTTGCAGCATCCTTGGAGCCTGGGACTTGCCTGGCCGCTTCCACCAGCCCGGTGCTCTTTAGCTCAAGCCCACCTCACAACCTCAAGCCACCGCCTCCAATTAAGCTCCAGTTCCAGGGGGTGCAGCCTGCTGCCAAGCCTATCATCTTGACCCACTTCGACCAGTCGGCGGCTCCCTATAGGAAACACAGGCACAGCTACGGGGGAGAGCTGGGGAGGCCAAGTCTGGACCTGGAGAAAATGCAACAGGTTAGTGCCATTACGTTGCGTCTACTGTTCTTGAATTAGTGACCGTTAGCATAGCATTGTTCATCCTCCAATCAGCATACCATGTTGTGGTTTGGGTAGCATCTCACAAGTATTTGGCAACCATAGAATCACATAGCTGGGTCATTCTACGAATAGAGTGTCTTTTGGGAAGTGTAATTTTGTCCAAAATTACAATTTATTTCACCAAATGATTATATTCTGACATATTCAGAAATGAAAATAAATCAAAAGTGACACGGTTTATCGTAACAGGGTTGATGACATCTTAAATCAGCCATGAATGTTACTCCCCTTGTGACAGGGGGAATGGAAGCTTGTTGTGTGCAATTGAATGTAAGCTTCACAGCAGTATTTTATCTTAAAACATTTCTAGCCTATCTGTCTATGGGTAACAGCCAGGGTTTTCCACCACAAATCTCCAAAATGACCAAAATGACCAAAAAGAGTAGAACCAGCTCACCTACTTTTACACTATGATTTGAGTATTAGATGTTCAATGTTTCTTTCAAATGTATTTTTACCATATTAGATTTACGATACTAAAACATGTTCAGTTCACGTTACAGGGTTGACATTAAACCTAAGGGGCAAATATAAATTAATCACCAATGACATTATATAAGTAAAAATATTTAGTATTTACTTTCCCAAAGCAACAAAAATAACTAGGGCTTTACAAATTGTGAATACTAGGAAAATCTTGGGGTTAAGTAGGTTAAAATGATGTGGGACATGACATGGGACATTCCAAAATGATGATTTTCAGAAAAAACTAATAATGTATTTTATTTAAAAGCACTGTCAAGGCAGCAGCTACTCTTCCCGGCTCCAGCAAAATTAAGACAGTTTTACAATTATGCTGTTTGATTATCTTTATATGCTAGTTTTCAATGCTAATTTGGCCCTAGGTCTCTAGAAATTAGCAATGCTAGCTATAGCTCTTTTTGACTACCCATATGTAAGGAATGAAAGCTATTTTGGATTGCCGTCTGCTCCCTGTAGCCTACATCCAATCTTATAGAACAAACTGGAAATGATCATATTTGGATGGACAAACCCTTTAAGCATCACCAAATGTTTTAAACAGTTAGGAGGAATTATTTATTTATGTTGGCAGATAATGCCATATTCCAACTCTTGTTTGGGTGTGGACAGAGCTCTGAAGTGCGACCAATTTGGTCACATATGCAATAAAATATTTAGCTGTGCGACCAGGAGTTTTATTTTGGGAGCACTGCGCGACTATGAAAAAATCTCCCAGATAATAATTGTCATAATGAAAAGGCTTTGCTGTGCTGTTGTTTCCAAGTGTCCTACAGAAACAAGCGAGTGAGGATTCGTTAGCTTCATGGATGCACTATTTCTATAGCGAAAACGACTTGCTTGTAAGCTCAACCAGGTCTAAAGATCTGACCATATTACCGGTGCAACATTTGTATCTTCCCAAAACGGATCACCGGGACCACATTTTACATTCCTGAACCATTTCATGGGCCGTTCTAAAACGAATCAGTGTGTTTTCCTCTTTGGCTAGCAAGCAACCTAACAACCTGGTTACTTTACCAGTATATCCAAACTTTGGGGGAACAGAAAGATAGGAAAATGTTCATAGCAACGGAGATCAATGATCATAGCAATGAATGAATGACTGATCTATTGCATGTCGTCATCACAAGCAAACCTGACGTTTTTAAAGAGACAGTTTTCAGTGCAACGCATCTCAATATGAAAATAGAGTTTTTACACAATGTAGTATTTCTAATCAATTTGATGTTATTTTAATGGAGAAATTTTTTTTTGCTTTTCTTTCAAAAACAAGGACATTTCTAAGTGACCCCAAATTTTTTAACGGTAGTGTATATTGCTCAGATTGTATGAAGTACACTGTGGAACTAGGCCATACTGTAGGGTAGCCTTGTACCACCTGCCAGTTAGACTATAATTCATTACATTGAGCTTGGGATTAGTTTAAGGGGCACAATAGCATTCCCCTTGTGCGCACACACACGACACACACACACTCACTCAAAGGCTGGGCGCTTGCCACAGCCTTGGTGGTCCAGAGAGATGGAGAGGGTGGCACGGACGGCAGATGTCTGCCCTTGTTTCTCACAAAAGCCAGTGAGTGAGGCAAAGATGGAGGGGTGGAGGCAGAAAGAGTGAATGAAATAAACGGAAAATGCAGACTAATGAGTCACAGAGAAGCTGGTCCAGTGATGGTTAAAATCCAATAGCCACATTGGCCCAGGCTAGGATATTGGAAGTGTGTGTATGCGCCTGTGTGTAGGGTAGGGTTTGAGAGGTCCATATATCCATGGGTGTTTTTGGAAAAAGGGAACAGATGAGAGACAGCGGGCAGCAGTGAGAAGGACTTGGGTGTGTGCATATTTGTGTGTGTGTGTGTGTGTGTGTGTGTCTGCATTTTTATATGTGTATGTGAGCTCAGACAAGTGGAATGGGAGGGAATACAATAGAGCTGCCAGACAATACTCTCCCATTAACCCTTTAGCTGGGCAACTCCAAGTCTGTGTCCCTGGCCAAAAGTCATGCACTTTAGGCCTGGGAATAGGGTGCCATTTGGGATGCAGAGTTAGTCTCCAAATGACCCATCTGAACAACTATCTAGACTTCTTACCTCCTCCCTATCAAACGTTCTCAACCCGTTTTCTCTTTCATGTCACAACAGTCTAAAAGGTTATTTCCTGCCTCTCAACCTTTCTCTTTGTTTTCTTTCACATGAACTTAAACTTCCATCGCTAGTTGCAGATAGAACATAACATAAAAAAATAAAAAATGTTTGCACCATTTTTGCTACATTAAATAATCCGACAATGTATCCACCTGCAACTAGCTATATAAATTTAGAAATAAGTCAAACACCTCAACAATTACTAGTAGTACCACCTTTGGAAGGGAAAACAAGTTCAAAGAGTTTTTGAATTTATTTATTTCACCTTTATTTAACCAGGTAGGCAAGTTGAGAACAAGTTCTCATTTACAACTGCGACCTGGCCAAGACTAAGCAAAGCAGTGCGACAAAAACAACAGACACATGGGATAAACAAACGTACAGTCAATAACGCAATTGAAAAATCTATAAACATGGTGTGCAAATTAGAGGTCAACCGATTTTTTTTTTTACACCTTCATTTAATCTTTATTTACCTAGGCAAATCAGTTAAGAACACATTCCTATTTTCAATGACGGCCTAGGAATGGTGGGTTAACTGCCTCGTTCAGGGGCAGGAAGACAGATTTTCACATTGTCAGCTCAGCAATCTTGCAACCATTCAGTTAACTAGTCCAACGCAATAACGACCTGCCTCTCTCTCGTTGCACTCCACAAGGAGACTGCCTGTTACGCAAATGCAGTAAGCCAAGGTAAGTTACTACCTACCATTAATGGTTGATGATATTACTAAATATTGTCTAGCGTGTCCTGTGTTGCACATAATCTAACTGAGCATACAAGCATACAAGTATCTAAGTATCTGACTGAGCGGTGGTAGGCAGAAGCAGGCGAGTAAACATTTTTACACTTTTTTTTTGCCAGCAGATCTTCGTTGTGCGTCAAGCATTGCGCTGTTTATGACTTCAAACCTATCAACTCCCGAGATGAGGCTGGTGTGACCGAAGTGAAATGGCTGGCTAGTTAGCGCACGCTAATAGCGTTTCAAACATACTCGCTTGGGGTGGTTGTTTCCCTTGCTCTGCATGGGTAACGCTTTGATGTGGTGGCTGTTGTCGATGTGTTGCTGGTTCGAGCCCAGGGAGGAGCGAGGAGAGGGACGGAAGCTATACTGTTACACTGGGAATACTAAAGTGCCTATAAGAACATCCAATAGTCAAAGGTGAATGAAATACAAATGATATAGAGGGAAATAGTCCTATAATAACTACAACCTAAAACTTCTTAGCTGGGAATATTGAAGACTCATGTTAAAAGGAACCACCAGCTTTCATATGTTCTCATGTTCTGAGCAAGGAACTGAAATGTTAGCTTTCTTACGTAGCACATATTGCACTTTTACGTTCTTCTCCAACACTTTGTTTTTGCATTATTTAAACCAAAATGAACATGTTTCATTATTTACTTGAGGCTAAATAGATTTCTATTGATGTATTATATTAAGTTAAAATAAGTGTTAATTCGGTATTGTTGTAATTGTCATTATTACAAATACATTATTATTATTATTATATATATTTTTTAATCGGCTGATTAATCGGTATCAGCTTTTTTGGTCCTCAAATAATCAGTATTGGTATCGGCGTTGAAAAAAATCATAATCGGTCGACCTCTGGTGCAAATGTAGTAAGATTAGGGAGGTAAGGCAATAAATAGGCCATAGTGGTGAAATAATTACAATTTTGCATTATAACTTGAGTGATATATGTGAAGATGATGATGTGCAAGTAGAGATACTGGGGTGCAAAAGAGCAAAAATAAGGAAGAATATGGGGATGAGGTAGTTGAGTGGGCTATTTACAGATGGGCTGCTCTGACAGCTGAAGCTTAAAATTAACGAGGGAGATATGGAAATCTGGAAGTCTCCAGCTTCAGTGATTTTTGTTCCAGTCATTTGCAGCAGAGAACTGGAAGGAAAGGTGGCCAAAGAGGGAGTTGGCTTTGACCAGTGAAATATACCTGCTGGAGTGTGTAGGTGTTGCTATGGTGACCAGTGAGCTGAGATATTTTTTTAAATTTGATTTAACTAGACAAGTCAGTTAAGAGCAAATTCTTATTTTCAATGACTACCTAGGAACAGTGGGTTAACTGCCTTGTTCAGGGGCAGAACAACATATTTTTTTACCTTGTCAGCTCGGGGATTCAATCTTGCAAACTTTCGGTTACTAGTTCACCACTAGGCTACCTGCCGCTACGCACATGCTACGGGTAGAGATAAGGCGGGGCTTTACCTAGCAAAGACTTATAGATGACCTGGAGCCAGTGGGTTTGGCGACAAATATGAAGCGAGGGCCAGCCAGCCAGCCATGAAGAGCATACAAGTCGCAGTGGTGGGTAGTATATGGGGCTTTGGTGTCAAAGACTACATCCAATTTGCTGAGTAGAGTGTTGGAGGCTATTTTGTAAATGACATCGCCGAAGTCAAGAATCGGTAGGATAATCAGTTTTACGAGGGTATGTTTAGCCGCATGAGTGAAGGAGGCTTTGTTGTGAAATAGATAGCCGATTCTAGATTTTACTAGCATTTAAGAGCAGTTGGGGGCCATGGAAGGAGTGTTGTATGGCAATGAAGCTTGTCTGGAGGTTTGTTAACACAGTGTCCAAAGAAGGGCCAGATGTATACAGAATGGTGTCATCTGCGTAGAGGTGGATCAGAGAATCACCAGCAGCAAGAGCGACATCATTGATATATACAGTGAAAAGAGTCAGTCAGAGAATTGAACCCTGTGGCACCCCCATAGAGACTGCCAGAGGTCCGGACAACAGGCCCTCCGATTTGACACACTGAACTCTATCTGAGAAGTAGTTGGTGAACCAGGCGAGGCAGTCATTTGAGAAACCAAGGCTGTTGAGTCTGCCGATAAGAATGAGGTGATTGACAGAGTCGAAAGCCTTGGCCAGGTCGATGAAGACAGCTGCACAGTATTGTATTTTATCGATGGCAGTTATGATATCGTTTAGGACCTTGAGCGTGGCTGAGGTGCACCCATGACCAGCTCGGAAACCAGATTGCATAGGGGAGAAGGTACGGTGGGATTCGAAATGGTCGGTGATCTGTTTGTTAACTTGGCTTTCGAAGACTTTAGAGAGGCAGGGCAGGATAGATATAGGTCTGTAACAGTTTGGGTCTAGAGTGTCTCCCCTTTGAAGAGGGGGATGACCACGGCACCTTACCAATCGTTAGGGATCTCAGAAAGAGAGATTGAACAGGCTAGGGATAGGGGTTGCAACAATTGCGGCAGATCATTTTAGAATGAGAGGGCCCAGCTGATTTGTAGGGGTCCAGATTTTGCAGCTCTTTCAGAACATCAGCTATCTGGATTTGGATGAAGGAGAAGCAGGGGCGCTTGGGCAAGTTGCTGCGGGGGTGCAGAGCTTTTTGCCAGGGTAGGGGTAGCCAGGTGGAAAGCATGACCAGCCATAGAAAAATTCTTATTGAAATTCTCGATTATCATAGATTTATCGGTGGTGATAGTGTTTCCTAGCCTCAGTGCAGTGGGCAGCTGGGAGGAAGTGCTATTATTCTCCATGGACTTTAGTGTCCCAAAACTTTTTGGAATTTGTGCTACAGGATGCAAATTTCTGTTTGAAAAAGCTAGCCTTTGCTGTCCTAACTGACTGTGTATATTGGTTCCTAACTGCCCTGAAAAGTTGCATATCGCGGAGGCTATTTAACGCTAACACAGGATGTTTTTGTGCTGGAGTCTGGATTGAACCAAGGGCTATATCTGTTCCTAGTTATTTTTTTTGAATGTGGCATGCTTATTTAAGATGGTGAGGAAAGCACTTTTAAAGAATAACCAGGCATCCTCTACTGACGGGATGAGGTCAGTATCCTTCCAGGATACCCGGGCCAGGTCGATTAGAAAGGCCTGCTCGCTGAAGGGTTTTAGGGACCATTTGACAGTGATGAGGGGTGGTCGTTTGACCGCGGACCCATTACGGACGCAGGCAATGAGGCAGTGATCGCTGAGATCCTGTTTGAAGACAGCAGGGGTGTATTTAGAGGGCAAGTTGGTCAGGATGATATCTATGAGGGTGCCCGTGTATACGGATTTAGGGTTGCAACTGGTAGGTTCCTTGATCATTTGTGTGAGATTGAGGGCATCTAGTTTAGATTGTAGGACGGCCGGGGCGTTAAGCATATCCCAGTTTAGGTCACCTAACAGTACGAACTCTGAAGATAAATGGGGGGAAATCAATTCACATTTGGTGTCCAGGGCACAGCTGGGGGCTGAGGGGGGTCTATAACAAGTGGCAACAGTGAGAGACTTGTTTCTGGAAAGGTGGATTTTTAAAAGTAGAAGCTTGAACTGTTTGGGCACAGACCTGAATAGCATGACAGAATTCTGCAGGCTAACTCCGCCCCCTTTGGCAGTTCTATCTTGGTGGAAAATGTTGTAGTTGGGGATGGAAATTTCAGAATTGTTAGTGGCCTTCCTAAGCCAGGATTCAGACACGGCTAGGATATCGGGGTTGGCAGAGTGTGCTAAAGCAGTGAATGAAACAAACCTATGGAGGAGGCTTCTGATGTTAACATGCATGAAGCCAAGGCTTTTACGTTTACAGAAGTCAACAAATGAGAGCGACTGGGGGAATAGGTGTGGTACTGGGGGCTACAGGGCCTGGGTTAACCTCTACATCACCAGAGGAAGAGTAGGATAAGGGTACGGCTAAAGGCTATCAGAACTGGTCGTCTCGTGCTTTGGGAACAGAGAATAAAAGGAGCAGATTTCTGAGCGTGGTAGAATAGATTCAGGGCATAATGTACAGACAAGGGTATGGTTGGATGTGAGTACAGTGGAGGTAAACCTAGGCGTTGAGTGACGATGAGAGATTTTTAGTCTCTGGAAGCACCAGTTAAGCCAGGTAAGGTCTCCGCATTTGTGTGGGGTGGGACAAAAGGACCTTCTAAGGCATGTTGAGCGGGACTGAAATAAAACAAGAAGAACTAGCCTAGACAGCAGTAGACAAGGCATATTTTTTTATTTATTTTTTTATTTCACCTTTATTTAACCAGGTAGGCTAGTTGAGAACAAGTTCTCATTTGCAACTGCGACCTGGCCAAGATAAAGCATAGCAGTGTGAGCAGACAACAAAGAGTTACACATGGAGTAAACAATTAACAAGTCAATAACACAGTAGAAACCAAAGGGGGAGTCTATATACAATGTGTGCAAAAGGCATGAGGAGGTAGGCAAATAATTACAATTTTGCAGATTAACACTGGAGTGATGAATGATCAGATGGTCATGTACAGGTAGAGATATTGGTGTGCAAAAGAGCAGAAAAGTAAATAAATAAAAACAGTATGGGGATGAGGTAGGTGAAAAAGGGTGGGCTATTTACCAATAGACTATGTACAGCTGCAGCGATCGGTTAGCTGCTCAGATAGCTGATGTTTGAAGTTGGTGAGGGAGATAAAAGTCTCCAACTTCAGCGATTTTTGCAATTCGTTCCAGTCACAGGCAGCAGAGTACTGGAACGAAAGGCGGCCAAATGAGGTGTTGGCTTTAGGGATGATCAGTGAGATACACCTGCTGGAGCGCGTGCTACGGATGGGTGTTGCCATCGTGACCAGTGAGCTGAGATAAGGCGGAGCTTTACCTAGCATGGACTTGTAGATGACCTGGAGCCAGTGGGTCTGGCGACGAATATGTAGCGAGGGCCAGCCGACTAGAGCATACAAGTCGCAGTGGTGGGTGGTATAAGGTGCTTTAGTGACGAAACGGATGGCACTGTGATAGACTGCATCCAGTTTGCTGAGTAGAGTGTTGGAAGCCATTTTGTAGATGACATCGCCGAAGTCGAGGATCGGTAGGATAGTCAGTTTTACTAGGGTAAGCTTGGCGGCGTGAGTGAAGGAGGCTTTGTTGCGGAATAGAAAGCCGACTCTTGATTTGATTTTCGATTGGAGATGTTTGATATGAGTCTGGAAGGAGAGTTTGCAGTCTAGCCAGACACCTAGGTACTTATAGACGTCCACATATTCTAGGTCGGAACCATCCAGGGTGGTGATGCTAGTCGGGCATGCGGGTGCAGGCAGCGACCGGTTGAAAAGCATGCATTTGGTTTTACTAGCGTTTAAGAGCAGTTGGAGGCCACGGAAGGAGTGTTGTATGGCATTGAAGCTTGTTTGGAGGTTAGATAGCACAGTGTCCAAAGACGGGCCGAAGGTATATAGAATGGTGTCGTCTGCGTAGAGGTGGATCAGGGAATCGCCGCAGCAAGAGCAACATCATTGATATACACAGAGAAAAGAGTCGGCCCGAGAATTGAACCCTGTGGCACCCCCATAGAGACTGCCAGAGGACCAGACAGCATGCCCTCCGATTTGACGCACTGAACTCTGTCTGCAAAGTAATTGGTGAACCAGGCAAGGCAGTCATCCGAAAAACCGAGGCTCCTGAGTCTGCCGATAAGAATATGGTGATTGACAGAGTCGAAAGCCTTGGCAAGGTCGATGAAGACGGCTGCACAGTACTGTCTTTTATCGATGGCGGTTATGATATCGTTGAGTACCTTGAGTGTGGCTGAGGTGCACCCATGACCGGCTCGGAAACCAGATTGCACAGCGGAGAAGGTGCGGTGGGATTGGAGATGGTCAGTGACCTGTTTGTTGACTTGGCTTTCGAAGACCTTAGATAGGCAGGGCAGGATGGATATAGGTCTGTAACAGTTTGGGTCCAGGGTGTCTCCCCCTTTGAAGAGGGGGATGACTGCGGCAGCTTTCCAATCCTTGGGGATCTCAGACGATATGAAAGAGAGGTTGAACAGGCTGGTAATAGGGGTTGCGACAATGGTGGCAGATAGTTTCAGAAATAGAGGGTCCAGATTGTCAAGCCCAGCTGATTTGTACGGGTCCAGGTTTTGCAGCTCTTTCAGAACATCTGCTATCTGGATTTGGTTAAAGGAGAACCTGGAGAGGCTTGGGCGAGGAGCTGCGGGGGGGGCGGAGCTGTTGGCCGAGGTTGAAGTAGCCAGGCGGAAGGCATGGCCAGCCGTTGAGAAATGCTTATTGAAGTTTTCGATAATCATGGATTTATCAGTGGTGACCGTGTTACCTAGCCTCAGTGCAGTGGGCAGCTGGGAGGAGGTGCTCTTGTTCTCCATGGACTTCACGGTGTCCCAGAACTTTTTGGAGTTGGAGCTACAGGATGCAAACTTCTGCCTGAAGAAGCTGGCCTTAGCTTTCCTGACTGACTGCGTGTATTGGTTCCGGACTTCCCTGAACAGTTGCATATCGCGGGGACTATTCGATGCTATTGCAGTCCGCCACAGGATGTTTTTGTGCTGGTCGAGGGCAGTCAGGTCTGGGGTGAACCAAGGGCTGTATCTGTTCTTAGTTCTGCATTTTTGAACGGAGCATGCTTATCTAAAATGGTGAGGAAGTTACTTTTAAAGAATGACCAGGCATCCTCAACTGACGGGATGAGGTCAATGTCCTTCCAGGATACCTGGGCCAGGTCGATTAGAAAGGCCTGCTCACAGAAGTGTTTTAGGGAGCGTTTGACAGTGATGAGGGGTGGTTGTTTGACTGCGGCTCCGTAGCGGATACAGGCAATGAGGCAGTGATCGCTGAGATCCTGGTTGAAGACAGCGGAGGTGTATTTGGAGGGCCAGTTGGTCAGGATGACGTCTATGAGGGTGCCCTTGTTTACAGAGTTAGGGTTGTACCTGGTGGGTTCCTTGATGATTTGTGTGAGATTGAGGGCATCTAGCTTAGATTGTAGGACTGGCGAGGTGTTAAGCATATCCCAGTTTAGGTCACCTAACAGAACAAACTCTGAAGCTAGATGGGGGGCGATCAATTCAGAAATGGTGTCCAGGGCACAGCTGGGAGCTGAGGGGGGTCGGTAGCAGGCGGCAACCGTGAGAGACTTATTTCTGGAGAGAGTAATTTTCAAAATTAGTAGTTCGAACTGTTTGGGTATGGACCTGGAAAGTATGACATTACTTTGCAGGCTATCTCTGCAGTAAACTGCAACTCCACCCCCTTTGGCAGTTCTATCTTGACGGAAGATGTTATAGTTGGGTATGGAAATCTCTGAATTTTTGGTGGCCTTCCTGAGCCAGGATTCAGACACAGCAAGGACATCAGGGTTAGCAGAGTGTGCTAAAGCAGTGAGTAAAACAAACTTAGGGAGGAGGCTTCTGATGTTGACATGCATGAAACCAAGGCTTTTTCGATCACAGAAGTCAACAAATGAGGGTGCCTGGGGACATGCAGGGCCTGGGTTTACCTCCACATCACCCGCGGAACAGAGAAGGAGTAGTATGAGGGTGCGGCTAAAGGCTATCAAAACTGGTCGCCTAGAGCGTTGGGGACAGAGAATAAGAGGAGCAGGTTTCTGGGCATGGTAGAATATATTCAGGGCATAATGCGCAGACAGGGGTATGGTGGGGTGCGGGTACAGCGGAGGTAAGCCCAGGCACTGGGTGATGATGAGGGAGGTTGTATCTCTGGACATGCTGGTAGTAATGGGTGAGGTCACCGCATGTGTGGGAGGTGGGACAAAGGAGTTATCAGGGGCGTGAAGAGTGGAACTAGGGGCTCCATTGTGAACTAAAACAATGATAACTAACCTGAACAACAGTATACAAGGCATATTGACATTTGAGAGAGACATACAGCGAGGCATACAGTAATCACAGGTGTTGAATTGGGAAAGCTAGCTAAAACAGTAGGTGAGACAACAGCTAATCAGCTAGCACAACAACAGCAGGTAAAATGGCGTAGACTAGGCAACGGGGCCAACAGATAGAACAAACAAGCAGAATGGAGTACCGTGATTAATGGACAGTCCAGCGTGCATCAGCTATGTAGCCAAGAGATCAGTGTCCAGGGGGCAGCGGTGGATGGGGCAGGGAAGCTGGCCTGGCGAGTGTTATCCAGGTAAAAAAAAAACTAACAATGACTAAATAGCTTGTAGCTAGTTAGCTGGTTAGCTTCTGGAGGTTCTTGAGTGTGTTCTAAAAATAAATAAATAAATAAATAATAGCGATTCCGTATCACATTGGGTGAGGCAGGTTTCCGGAAGGTATAAACAAATTAAAAGTCAAAAGAGATAGAAAGTAAATATGGGTCCGGTGAGCGTTTGAGACGCAGCGATTCAGGCGGTTAGCAGGCCTGTGCTAACAAGCTAACAGTTTGTAGGCCCGGGCTAGACAAGGTAGCAGTTAGCGGGCCGGAGCTGGACAAGCTAGCAGTTAGCAGGCCGAATTAGCAAGCAGGGAGATAGCGAGGGCTAGAGAGTTAGCCTTTGGGGGACGTCGCGATGGGGCGAGTCTGTTTATTCCTCTTCATGCGATGACATCGGTAGACCGGTCGTGGGCCCGGGTATTGTAGCTCAGGAGTATGCTACGGTGGTAGCGCAGGTGCTACGGCCGGGCTAGCTTCAAGCTAAGTGGGTGGAAACGCTAGCCAGGAGTAATCCGAGGTTGCGGTTTAGCTAGATAGCTAGTTGCTGAAAAATCCAGCTGAAAGATGTTCCGTTTGCGGTGGGAATCCGGGGATGAAAAATAAATAGGTCCGTTGTGCTCTGGTTAAAGTCGCGTTGTACGAACAGGCGAGAGCATTCCGAACTACAGGTTAGCTGATGACCGGTTAGCTGGAGACCGCTAGCATACCCGCTGGTTAGCTGGCTAGCTTCAGTTGAGGGGTCCCGAAGTAAATATAAATACTTTAGGAAAAATAGCTACATTGGGTGAGTCGGGTTGCAGGAGAGTATTTGGAAGCTTAGGGTTTAGCAAAATGTTTTCAAAGAGATATGTGGAGAAAATATGTAAAATACGAAAAATAAACGATATATACAGGGACACGACAGGACAGGACGACCTACTGCTATTGAGAGAGAGGGAGAGAGAGAGAGAGGCATAAAGCAATCACAGGTGTTGATCGGTAGAGCTAAGACAAGACGGGTAAATGGCGATGAATGGGCAGAGCGGGTCAGTTAGGTACATACAGTACCTGAGTTCGTTGCTGGGGCTGACAGATAAACAAAATTCGGTACCGTGTTATTGAAACAGTCCAGGAGGCATCAGCTGTGTAGCCGAGTGATCATAGAGCAGCAATAGGTGAGTCAGGGAGCCGTTCGGTAGTCACTACTACGCTAGTCGAGCGGGAGACACGGCATTCAGAAAGCTAGCGGGCCGGGGCTAACAGTTGAGTCTTCGGCGACATCGCAACGGAAAAGCCTATTGAGACCACATCGGACAATTACGTCGGCAGACCAGTCGTGATGGATCGGCGGGGCTCCGTGTCGACAGTAAAGGGTCCAGGCCAATTGGCTAAGGAGGTATTGTAGCCCTAGAATTAGCTGGTATATGGGCCTAGCTTGAGGCTAGCTGGTGCTTGCTTCGGGACAGAGGCGTTTGCTAACAGTAGCCAGTTGTTTGCAGCTAGCTAGCTACGAAGATCTGGTGTAATGATCCAGAGCGGCAGGAATCCCGTGATGTGGTAGAGAGAAGCAGTCCGATATGCAGGTATTGTCTGGTGTCTGAGCTAAAGGTGAAGACCGCTAGCTGGTTAGCTCGCTAGCTCTTGATGGAGGTTCCAGTTATAAGGAATAAAAATAGCAGATCTGTACCACATTGGGTGAGGCGGGATGCAGGAAAGTATATTTAGTTCATAGATAGAAAGTGAGATTAAAATAGAGTTGAAGTCGGAAGTTTACATATACCTTAGCCAAATATATTTAAACTCAGTTATTCACAATTCCTGACATTTAATCCTAGTAAAAATTGTCTTAGGTCAGTTAGGACCACCACTTTGTTTTAAGAATGTGAAATGTCAGAATAATAGTATAGAAGGATTTATTTCAGCTTTTATTTCTTTCATCACATTCCCTGTGGGTCAGAAGTTTACATACACTCAATTAGTATTTGGTAGCATTGCCTTTGAACTGTTTATAACTTGGGTCAAATGTGTCGGGTAGCCTTCCACAAGCTTCCCACATTAAGTTGGGTGAATTTTGGCCCATTCTTCCTAACAGAGCTGGTGTAACTGAGTCAGGTATGTAGGCCTCCTTGCTCGCACACACTTTTTCAGTTCTGCCT